>NC_074702.1:9896211-10004094 GCF_029448725.1 Salvelinus fontinalis
ATTGTAGGATTTTTAATGAATTTATTTGCAAATTATTGTGGAAAATAAGTATTTGGTCACCTACAAACAAGCAAGATTTCTGGCTCTCACAGACCTATAACTTCTTCTTTAAGAGGTTCCTCTGTCCTCCACTCGTTACCTGTATTAATGGCACCTGTTTGAACTTGTTATCAGTATAAAAGACACCTGTTCACAACCTCAAACAGTCACACTCCAAACTCCACTATGGCCAAGACCAAAGAGCTGTCAAAGGACACCAGAAACAAAATTGTAGACCTGCACCAGGCTGGGAAGACTGAATCTGCAATAGGTAAGCAGCTTAGTTTGAAGAAATCAACTGTGGGAGCAATTATTAGGAAATGGAAGACATACAAAACCACTGATTATCTCCCTCGATCTGGGGCTCCACGCAAGATCTCACCCTGTGGGGTCAAAATGATCACAAGAACGGTGAGCAAAAATCCCAGAACCATACGGGGGAACCTAGTGAATGACCTGCAGAGAGCTGGGACCAAAGTAACAAAGCCTACCATCAGTAACACACTACGCCGCCAGGGACTCAAATCCTGCAGTGCCAGACGTGTCCCCCTACTTAAGCCAGTACATGTCCAGGCCCGACTGAAGTTTGCCAGAGAGCATTTGGATGATCCAGAAGAAGATTGGGAGAATGTCATATGGTCAGATGAAACCAAAATAGAACTTTTTGGTAAAAGCTCAACTCGTCGTGTTTGGAGGACAAAGAATGCTGAGTTGCATCCAAAGAACACCATACCTACTGTGAAGCATGGGGGTGGAAACATCATGCTTTGGGGCTGTTTTTCTGCAAAGGGACCAGGACGACTGATCCGTGTAAAGGAAAGAATGAATGGGGCCATGTATCGTGAGATTTTGAGTGAAAACCTCCTTCCATCAGCAAGGGCATTGAAGATGAAACGTGGCTGGGTCTTTCAGCATGACAATGATCCCAAACACACCGCCCGGGCAACGAAGGAGTGGCTTCGTAAGAAGCATTTCAAGGTCCTGGAGTGGCCTAGCCAGTCTCCAGATCTCAACCCCATACAAAATCTTTGGAGGGAGTTGAAAGTCTGTGTTGCCCAGCAACAGCCCCAAAACATCACTGCTCTAGAGGAGATCTGCATGGAGGAATGGGCCAAAATACCAGCAACAGTGTGTGAAAACCTTGTGAGGACTTACAGAAAACGTTTGACGTCTGTCATTGCCAACAAAGGGTATATAACAAAGTATTGAGATAAACTTTTGTTATTGACCAAATACTTATTTTCCACCATAATTTGCAAATAAATTCATTAAAAATCCTACAATGTGATTTTCTGGATTTTTTCCCTTCATTTTGTCTGTCATAGTTGAAGTGTACCTATGATGAAAATTATAGGCCTCTCTCATCTTTTTAAGTGGGAGAACTTGCACAATTGGTGGCTGACTAAATACTTTTTTGCCCCACTGTATGTGTTGAGAGCTTGTCAGTGAACCCACCTTCAGGAGTGGATACTTGGTCTGGGTCTTTGGGATCAGACTCCAGCATTTGAATGTGCTCTTCAACCTCACTGATCCAGTAGGTATCGTCTTCCTCTTTACACTGTGACATTGTGGGCTCTGGGTCCTCCCGTCTTAGATGGAGGCCCCACTCTTGAGAACATGACTGCTGCTGCTCTGGGGCAACCTGCACCAAAGTGATAGCAGCTTCAGCCTGCTGATGGCAGTCTGACTCTGGAGGGAAGGAGAAACAATTGCACATGTAGATCTGTTAAAGTTGGAATCGGTTTTGGTAAAACTGCCACAACAAAGATGACACTTTAAACAACGAACAATGTTTTATTCCCTCAGCCATCATTGCATGCATAATAGAACAGCACTCTATGTAGCTACTACAATTGTTTTGTATTACTTTGCTCAACCTGGTCTCAGACTAGACGTAACATAGTAAAAGTAAATACTGGATGATCAAATGAGTATCATATTTTTATTTCACCTTTATTTAACCAGGTAGGCCAGTTGAGAACAAGTTCTCATTTACAACTGCGACCTGGCCAAGATAAAGCAAAGCAGTTGCGACGCAAACAGAGTTACACATGGAATAAACAAACATACAGTCAATAACACAATAGAAAAGTCCATATACAATGTGTGCAAATGAGGTAAGATAAGGGCGGTAAGGCAATAAATAGGCCATAGCGGTGAAATAATTACAATTTAGCAATTAAACACTGGAGTGATAGATGTGCAAGTAGAGATACTGGGGTGCCAAGGAGCAAAAAATATGGGTTTCCAGCTTTAGTGATTTTTGCAATTCGTTCCAGTCATTCCTCAGCAGAGAACTGGAAGGCAGCCAAAGGAGGAATTGGCTTTTGGGGTGACCAGTGTGCTGACCATATGATTCCAAAATGGCGTAGCAGTCAGACGTCTTTGTCGTGTCCCATGTATATATCTTTTATCTTCACATATCTTTTTATATTTTTCTAAACCTCAACTTCAAAATACTCTCCTGCAACCCACCTCACCCAATGTGGTGTGGATTTGCTTTTTTCTAAAGTATTTTTCTTTACTTCAGAATCGGGACCCCCAACAGAAGCTAGCCAGCTGACTAGATTCTAGCTAGTAGTCAGCTAACCACTGCTAGCGGTCATCAGCTAACCTTTAGCTCGGAAAACTCTCGCCAGTTTGCACAACGCGATTCTAACCAGAGCATACTGGACCTATTTTCTCTCCATATCCCCGGATTCCTACCGCAAGCTCTGAACCTTTTCACCTGAATCATCGCAGCTAGCTAGCTGCAATCCGCTAGCTGTCTACTCCTGGCTAACGTCTCTGTCCAGAAGCAAGCACCAATTAGCCTGGAGCTAGCCCATGCTAGGCCCATCTCCCGGCTAGCTGAAGAGTTCCATCAGCCACTCCTGGGCTACAATACCTATTTTGCCAATTGGCCTGGACCCATTTTACTGTGCGTGCGGAGCCCCGCCGGTCCTTCACGACTGGACTACCGACGTAATCTGCCCGAGGGGGTTATTCAACTGGCCCCTCCGTCGCGACGTCCCCTGAATGCCCATCTGCTAGCCTGCTAGCCGCAGCCCGCTAGCTGTCTAGAGCATATCGGCTCTTAGCTGATTTGGTCCATCGGACAATTTCTTGGGCCTCTATACCTATTTTTGCCAATTGGACTGGTCCCCTTTAGCACATGGAACCCTACTAATCCATCACGACTGGTCTACCAACGTAATCGCACGAGGAGGCTATAAACAGACTTCCTCCATCGCAACGTCCCTCCCTCTGGCCGGGGCTAGCTTGCTAGCCCTGGCCCACTAGCTATCTGAATCGCCGTGACTCCAACCAGCCTCACTACTCACTGGACCCTTATGATCACTCGGCTACGCATGCCTCTCCTTAATGCCAATATGCCTTGTCCATTGCTGTTCTCTAGCCCTGCTCAATATACCTTACCCAACCCTTTAGTTCCACCTTCCATACATGTGATGACATCACCTGGTTTAAATTATGTTTCTAGAGACAATCTCTCTCTCATCATCACTCAATGCCTAGGTTTACCTCCACTGTATTCACATCCTACCATACCTTTGTTTGTACATTATGCCTTGAATCTATTCTATCTCGCTCAGAATCCTGCTCCTTCTCCTCTCTTTTCCGGGCGTACTAGACAACCAGTTCTTATAGCCTTTAGCCGCACCCTTATCCTACTCCTCCTCTGGCGATGTAGAGGTTAAGCCCTGCAGTGCCTAGCTCCACTCCTATTCCCCAGGTGCTCTCATTTGTTGACTTCTGTTAACAGTACAAGCCTTGGTTTCATGCATGTTAACATTAAAAGCCTCCTCCCTAAGTTTGTTTTATTCACTGATTTAGCACACTCTGCCAACCCGGATGTCCTAGCCATGTCTGAATCCTGGCTTAGGAAGACAACAAAAACCCTGAAATTTCCATCCCTAACTATAACATTTTCAGACAAGATAGAACTGCCAAAGGGGGCGGTGTTGCAATCTACTGGAGAGATAGCGTGCAGAGTTCTGTCTTACTATCCAGGTCTGTACCCAAACAATTCGAGTTTAAAAATCCACCTTTCCAGAAACAAGTCTCTCATCGTTGCCGCTTAATAAAGACCACCCTCTGCCCCAGCTGTGCTCTGGACACCATATGTGACCTGATTGAAGATAGATGGGGGGCAGAGCTCGTGCTGCTAGGTGACCTAAACTGGGACATGCTTATCATGGATGGATATTGACCTCATCCCTTCAGTAGAGGATGCCTGGTTATTCTTTAAAAGTGCCTTCCTCACCATCTTAAATAAGCATGCCCCATTGAAAAAAAATTTGAACCAGGACCAGATAAGTATACAGAATGGTGTCGTCTGCGTAGAGGTGGATCAGAGAATCACCAGCAGCAATAGCGACATCATTGATGTATACAGAGAAGAGAGTCGGCCCGAGAATCTAACCCTATGGCACCCCCATAGAGACTGTCAGAGGTCCAGACAACAGGCCCTCCGATTTGACACACTGAACTCTGTCTGAGAAGTAGTTGGTGAACCAGGCGAGGCAATCATTTGAGAAACCAAGGCTGTTGAGTCTACCGAAAAGAATGTGGTGATTGACAGAGTCGAAAGCCTTGGTCAGGTCAATGAATACGGCTGCACAGTATTGTTTCTTATCGATGGCGGTTATGATATCATTTAGGGACTTGAGCGTGGCTGAGGTGCACCCATGACCAGCTCTGAAACCAGATTTCATAGCGGAGAAGGTACGGTGGGATTCGAAATGGTCGGTAATGTGTTTGTGAACTTGGCTTTCGAAGACCTTAGAAAGGCAGGGTAGGATATACACTGCTCAAGAAAATAAAGGGAACACTTAAACAACACAATGTAACTCCAAGTCAATCACACTTCTGTGAAATCAAACTGTCCACTTAGGAAGCAACACTGATTGACAATCAATTTCACATGATGTTGTGCAAATGGAATAGACAAAAGGTGGAAATTATAGGCAATTAGCAAGACACCCCCAAAAAAGGAATGGTTCTACAGGTGGTGACCACACCACTTCTCAGTTCCTATGCTTCCTGGCTGATGTTTTGGTCACTTTTGAATGCTGGCGGTGCTTTCACTCTAGTGGTAGCATGAGACGGAGTCTACAACCCACACAAGTGGCTCAGGTAGTGCAGCTCATCCAGGATGGCACATCAATGCGAGCTGTGGCAAGAAGGTTTGCTGTGTCTGTCAGCGTAGTGTCCAGAGCATGGAGGCGCTACCAGGAGACAGGCCAGTACATCAGGAGACGTGGAGGAGGTCGTAGGAGGGCAACAACCCAGCAGCAGGACCGCTACCTCCGCCTTTGAGCAGGAGGAGCACTGCCAGAGCCCTGCAAAATGACCTCCAGCAGGCCATAAATGTGCATGTGTCAGCATATGGTCTCACAAGGGGTCTGAGGATCTCATCTCGGTACCTAATGGCAGTCAGGCTACCTCTGGCGAGCACATGGAGGGCTGTGCGGCCCCACAAAGGAATGCCACCCCACACCATGACTGACCCACCGCCAAACCGGTCATGCTGGAGGATGTTGCAGGCAGCAGAACGTTCTCCACGGCGTCTCCAGACTCTGTCACATGTGCTCAGTGTGAACCTGCTTTCATCTGTGAAGAGCACAGGGCGCCAGTGGCGAATTTGCCAATCTTGGTGTTCTCTGGCAAATGCCAAACGTCCTGCACGGTGTTGGGCTGTAAGCACAACCCCCACCTGTGGACGTCGGGCCCTCATACCACCCTCATGGAGTCTTTCTGATCGTTTGAGCAGACACATGCACATTTGTGGCCTGCTGGAGGTCATTTTGCAGGGCTCTGGCAGTGCACCTCCTGCTCAAAGGCGGAGGTAGCGGTCCTGCTGCTGGGTTGTTGCCCTCCTACGGCCTCCTCCACGTCTCCTGATGTACTGGCCTGTCTCCTGGTAGCGCCTCCATGCTCTGGACACTACGCTGACAGACACAGCAAACCTTCTTGCCACAGCTCGCATTGATGTGCCATCCTGGATGAGCTGCACTACCTGAGCCACTTGTGTGGGTTGTAGACTCCGTCTCATGCTACCACTAGAGTGAAAGCACCGCCAGCATTCAAAAGTGACCAAAACATCAGCCAGGAAGCATAGGAACTGAGAAGTGGTGTGTGGTCACCACCTGTAGAACCATTCCTTTTTTGGGGGTGTCTTGCTAATTGCCTATAATTTCCACCTTTTGTCTATTCCATTTGCACAACAGCATGTGAAATTTATTGTCAATCAGTGTTGCTTCCTAAGTGGACAGTTTGATTTCACAGAAGTGTGATTGACTTGGAGTTACATTGTGTTGTTTAAGTGTTCCCTTTATTTTTTTGAGCAGTGTATATAGGTCTGTAGTAGTTTGGGTCTAGAGTGTCTCCCCCTTTTGAAGAGGGGGATGACCGCAGCTGCTTTCCAATCTTTGGGAATCTCACATGATACGAAAGAGAGGTTGAACAGGCTAGTATTAGGGGTTGTAACGATTTCGGGAGATCATTTTAGAAAGAGAAGGTCCAGATTGTCTAGCCCGGCTGATTTGTAGGGGTCCAGATTTCAGCTATCTGGATTTGGGTGAAGGAGAAATGGGGAGGCTTGGGCGAGTTGCTGTGGGGGGTGCTGGGCTGTTGACTGGGGTAGGGATAGCCAGGTGGAAAGCATGGCCAGCTGTAGAAAAATGCTTATTGAAATTCTCAATTATAGTTGATTTATCGGTGGTGACAGTGTTTCCTAGCCTCAGTGCAGTGGGCAGCTGGGAGGAGGTGCTCTTATTCTCCAGAGACTTTGGTGTCCCAGAACTTTTTTGAGTTTGTGCTACAGGATGCAAATTTCTGCTTGAAAAAGCTAGCCTTAGCTTTCCTAACTGCCTGTGTATATTGGTTCCTAACTTCCCTGAAAAGTTGCATATCACGGGGGCTATTCGATGCTAATGCAGAATGCCACAGGATGTTTTTATGCTGGTCAAGGGCAGTCAGGTCTGGAGAGAACCAAGGGAAGAATTGGCTTTGGGGGTCACCAGTGAGATATATCTGCTGGAGCGTGTGCTACGGGTGGGTGCTGCAATGGTGACCAGTGAGCTGAGATAAGGCAGAGCTTTACCTAGCAAAGACTTATAGATGACCTGGAGCCTGACGAATATGAAGCGAGGGTCAGCCAACGAGCGCATACAGGTCGCAGTGGTGGGTAGTATATGGGGCTTTGGTGACAAAACAGATGGCACTGTGATAGCAAACAGGGTGCAGTCTGAGTAGAGTGTTGGAGGCTATTTTGTAAAGGACATCGCCGAAGTCGAGGATCGGTAGGATGATCAGTTTTACGAGGGTATGTTTGGCAGCATGAGTGAAGGATGCTTTGTTGCAAAATAGGAAGCCAATTCTAGATTTAATTTTGGATTAGAGATGCTTAATGTGAGTCTGGAGGGAGAGTTTACAGTCTAACCAGACACCTAGGTATTTGTAATTGTCCACATATTCTAAGTCAGAACCGTCCAGAGTAGTGATGCTGGACGGACGGGCAGGTGCGGGCAGCGATCGGTTGAAGAGCATGCATTTAGTTTTACTTGCATTTAAGAGCAGTTGGAGGCCACGGAAGGAGAGTTGTATGGCATTGAAGCTTGTCTGGAGGTTAGTTAACACAGTGTCCAAAGAAGGGCCAGAGGTATACAGAATGGTGTCGTCTGTGTAGAGGTGGATCAGAGAATCACCAGCAGCAAGAGCGACATCATTGATGTATACAGAGGAGAGAGTCGGCCCGAGAATTGAACCCTGTGGCACCCCCATAGAGACTGCCAGAGGTCCGGACAACATGCCCTCCGATTTGACTCACTGAACTCTGTCTGAGAAGTAGTTGGTGAAGCAGGCGAGGCAGTCATTTGAGAAACCAAGGCTGTTGAGTCTGCCGATAAGAATGTGGCGATTGACAGAGTTGAAAGTCTTGGCCAGGTCGATGAATACAGCTGTACAGTATCACGTCGTATATGTTACGTTTGGTAAGTAACCTGTCTTATGTAACCATAAGGCAAAAAATTAAAGGAGGGTGGTTGGTCTAGGTGGATGGATGGGCGTATAATGCGAACATCTAGTAACCCAAAGATAGCGTGTTCTAATCTCATCACAGACAACTTCAGCATTTTAGCAACTTTTCAACTACACTACTTTTTTGCAATTACTTAGCTAACACTTCCCCTAACCTAGCTAATGTTAGCCAGCTAGCTAAAATTTGTGTTAGCCACCTAGCTAACTTTAGCCACAACAAATTGTAATTCGTAACAACGGTTTGCAAATTCCTAACATTGTACATTTAGCAAATTCCCAACATATCACACAAATTGAAATTCGTAACATATACAAAATGGATTATGGACATCCACAAATTAATACATACCATATAAATCGTAACATATATTAAATGGAATGTTACGGAGTTACGTACAGAATAATACAAAATGTTGAGACCAGGTTGCGCGTCTCCTTTTTAAAAACAAAACAGGAACAAATGCAGTGGCGCTGCTTCACACTGAGGATCTCAGCTTTAAGGCCAGTTCCCCGGACTTCACTATCAATTATGGTTTTGTAACTGGCACTTTCAATGAAGATTCGCCATTGACAAACATTTTGAGTCTGGGTAGAAAGCTTGCTAACGTTATTAGATAGACACGCGTGTAGCTACCCCTCTCGGTTTGTATGTGGTTAGACGCTACAAACAATTGACTGTATGAAGCTACATACCTCCTCTATGCACCATCAACAGCCCACGAAGACGTTCGTTCTCCTCTTTCGTACGAAAAACGTCTACCAGGTACTCTGCTATCGTTTTTTCAACGACCCCAAATATCTCCTCAGCAGCCACTGTTAATTTCTGGTTGAGAAACTCTCTCAACAACTCTATTTTCGACATGTTTTATTGTTTATTTTCCTCCATGCAAAATTAGCCTGCACTTCTGCAGAAGATAAACACAGAAGAGCATGCCCCTCTGTGTAGGGCATCAAAAAATTATGCACTATCGCCCTCTGCTGGAGTGGAGTGCGACATCGTATTATTCTTCTATAATATCATGGCGGTCCGCAAACAAAAGTTTAAAGTGCATGTCGCCATCTACTGGGCTGGAGAATGTGATCACGCATGGTCTGCTTAATTTTGTACTACCAAGAAAATTAAATAAAACAATAAATCCCTACTAACTTCTATCCCCCAAAAAAACTGCCACGCCACCACAACCCATTAAACTTTATCTATATCATGCTGAAACAATCCACCCTTAAGATTATTCAGCATGTCTACAACCATTTCAAAAGTAACATCTGTTACCCCAAATAACACTTTTGCCGTATCCACAATAACCTTCAACTTGGCATTTCTGCTTTTCACAACATGAGTTGCGTTAATAAGGTTACCAATGAAAGCTATGAAGTTAAATGTATTCACTATCAAAGTGTCCTTTGACACAGCACAGTTATGAGCACAACATTTCTAAACAGGTCTCGAAACCATGCCAGATCCAGTAGAACCAACCCGACATTAGGTCCACTTAGTACAGTAGCGGCCATGGAAGCGCCATCATTCTGCACTGTAGTTCCACCAATCTGTCTTACAGCCTCTGCATAAGATACATCATGACTGATTATATACCTCTGAGCCTCTCTCTGCACCTGGGATCCACCAAATGCTGCACTATGTCCCCCCCAAGAATTACCTTCACATTGCTCTCACGTTTACCGTAATCATGTCCCCCACATCTTTTCTTTCCTTTACACTGAGCAGCTACATGTCCCATTCTTCTGCATTTAAAACACAGCAATGGGGATGGGACAAATTCTCTGACATTGAAACTGATGAATCTTTTCTGTACTTGTCTAGGTAAAACCTTCTCAAACGTCAGCAGCACTGATAAGCTTTCACTTCTTTGACCCTCTTTCCTACTGATCACCCTTTTGGCCTCAATCACTCTGCTTCCTGACACATTTCTGTAATATCATCTATGGACCTAGATATTGGGACCCCATTGATGACTCTTCTCTACCTTGCATAAGCACCAGGGTTATTACTAATAATATTCTCCCCATTAAGCTTTTCCATCAGGCTACCACAAAATATGAACAATCTACCATTTCCAATGAACTGGGCTAATCTGACTTCAACCATCTCTTTCTGTACTACATTGGTTAGTTGGATAGGGTGTAAATGAGGCCCTGTGGTCTCAAACACAATCTACTGCTTTCAGTGTCAGCTCTATTCTCCCCGTCTTTCCACTACTGACCATTCCTTGACCCGCATCCTCCCACTCCAGACCATCAGAACTGACACCCATTCTGTTCACATTTCAGCACAGCTGTTGCTTCTCCAACCGTTTCTCCATTTCGTCCACACTACTCGCCTCCTTTTCGGCTGTCAGACTTCCAAACTTCTCACGCATCAACAACTCATTCACCCAGTTCTGACTCCACACAATTCTCCAGGCACGAAGTCATTCAAACAAACCTCAAATCTTGTGCATCACAACACAACCTCCAAGCGAGCGCTTCCTCCTCTAGCTGACCGAACTCCTCTTGGGACGTCCCTACCTCATGGAACTACTCTTCGTGCAACAGGGTCTGTGTCCACACCAGTATAACTCTCTAAATGATTAGTGTGTAGATGCAGCCATTTGATAGACAGCTCAGAGATATTTCCACTGCCTTTACAGAGAATTAAAATAGCTTTTATTTAAAGATTGGAACCTGTGCCATTTTCCTAACACTTGTATTGATTTCATCAGATAATGGTTGCATGGTTGGTGTTCCCAACATGATCCCGCAACGCTGCCAGAGAAGAGAGAAGCTGAAAAAAAAGACACTTCAATGAACACATTATCAGCCATTTATTCTGTAGTACTTAATGCATGTCTGGGAATGTACAATATCTGGGTTGGTTGAAAGAAGAAGCTCTCATTTCAGGTGGTATATTTAGTTCCCATTGAACATAGCGTAACTGTATCATACCAATTCTCTATACATGTAAATACACATGAAATTAAATATATTTTTTCCCTTGGTGCATTTTGGCATTAGGCTCAGAGGTAAGTATGACATTTGGTGTATGGAAGATCTTGACACATTAAACAGAAGAGAACAAAAATTCTCAAAACTAGGCTGTTTGCAACATCAGGGCAGATGTATTGTGACATATTACTCTCAAGACCAATGCAAGGTTTATATACAGACAGAGAACAGTGGATCACATCATGTCCTCTGTGTCATCCTATAACTAATGAGCAGGGACTCCTGTTTCTCAGAAACCCACTAACTGCTCTCTGTTAGAACATGATATTAATCAGAGAGCAGTGTCCTGAGGAGGGCTATGTCCTGATTCTCCTCTCACATGTCTCTCAGTCTGCTGTCTGATTCTCTCCCCCCACACAGGGCACAGTCATGTGTTCTCCTTCTTGTAAACCCTCTTGACGTGGCTCTGTATGGTCTGAATCCATTGTGAAATTGGCCACATTCATGGCAGCTATATGTTTGTGAGCTGTCTGATGCTTCTTCGACATACTTGATGTGGTAAAGCATTTCCTACACACAGGACACATGTATGGCTTCTCCCCTGTGTGAGTCCTCATGTGCACTATCAGAGATGTATTCTGGCTGAAACATTTGCCACAATCCTGGCATTGATGTGGTTTCTCCCCTGTGTGGCTCCTCATATGTAAGTTTAGGTGTCCACGCTGAGTAAATCCTTTGCCACAATCTTGACAGTGAAATGGCTTCTCCCCCGTATGACTCCTCAAATGCCTTTTCAGGAAAGTATCCCAAGCAAAATATTTACCACAAACATGACAACACTTTGCTCTGATGTGAGTTTGTAGGTGATCTATCATACTTTCTGTGGACTGACAGAATTTTCCACACACACCACAAAGATGTTCTTTATCCTGTGTGTGCGTTTGCACATGATTTAATAAAGAAGCCATGGAGTCAAATTGCTTTCCACATACCTTACAACTAGGAGAAGCATCCCAGCTTAAACTGGGTCTCGAGTGTGATTTTAGATGGCTCAATTTCCTGTCCTTAACACTATGAGAACTTTGTCCTTTTACCGTCTTTGTCCTCTTTGATTTGAGTGGCTTTAACGTTAGACCTGACAGAGGTCCTCCACTCTCCATCTTGTCAATATGTCCTCTGTTTTCACTCTGAGCTGCAGAACACTCTCTATCTACTGCAGAGAAGGGCTGAGGCTCTCTGGTTGGTTCTGATACACCATAGTCTTCTACATAAGGTTCTGTTTTGATCTGTTCTGTTGAGGTGCTGGGTAGAGAGTATCTCTCTCCATGTGAGGACTGAGTTGGGTCCTGATAATAGCCACTTGATACACAGTCGTAAGAATTGATAAACTCATTGAAATTATTCTCATCCTCCTGACTGGTCATTGGTTCATTCTTTTCATCTTTCATCTGTGTGGGTTCTGGGTCCGTCTGCCCCAGACTGGGGTTCCAATCCTGCTGCTCATCAGACACGGTGACAGTGAGCTGCTGGAGGTCTGGAGATAATGGGGGGGAAAAACTCAAAAGCTGACTTGAGACGTAGCTAGGCTTACAATAATTATATTTTTACAGACCTTGGTTTTGTAAATGCACTACAAAATTAATTAAATTGAAAGCTAGTCGTAACTCATTTGAAATTAACGTTATTAAAACACAAACACACCTGCTCGTCTATGTAACTTGATCTGTGGCTTAGAACGAATATCCAGCATGCTCCGTAGACGCCTGTTCTCCTCCTTTGTGTGAGAAACCTCTTCCTGGTACTCTGCTATCGTTTCTTCAACGACACCAAATATATCTTCCGCTGCAGCTATTAATTTCTGGTTGAGTAACACTCTCAAGAAATCAATTTTAGACATTTTTTAAAAAGGAAAGCTGTCTAGCTAGCGAAGTTAGCCAGCTATCTACCAACGTAAACAAAGTCAAGAAGACAAAGAGCGCTGTCAGTATTTGTGTGTGCACGGCATAGTACATTTTGCATTGTCGCCCCCTACTGGAGCGGAAGGCACAGGTCCTCGCGATCTTACAGATAGAATAAGTATTTCCCAATCTATTCTTGGAGGTCCTCCAGTGTCTGTATAATTTTATTCGAGCACAGAAAATAGACCTACATGTAGTAGACTGCAGAGCTGTTGGCGCTGCTACAGCACTACTGGTGCAAATCTGAAGTTAAGTAGATCAATCAATGCCTCCCTAGATCACTAAAGTACACTAAAAATAGAATACACCATAATGCTATCACTAATCCAACATTCTCATGTCTGCAATTAATTAAAGGAAGATGAGAGGAGTGATGTACCATGCCTTCAGAAAGTATTCATACCCCTTGACTTATTCCACATTTTGTTGTTAGCCTGAATTCAAAATGTATTAAAAAAATGTTTTAATACATTTAACATTTAATACTCACCCATCTACACACAGTACCTCATAATGACAATGTGAAAATATGTTTTTAGAAATACATAAATATCTCATTTAAATAAGTATTCACACCACTGAGTCAATATGTTGTAGAAGCACCTTTGGAGGGGTATGTCTATCAGCTTTGCACATCTGGATTTGGGGAGTTTCTCAAGCTCTGTTAAGTTAGATAGGGAGCGGTGAAGAACAGCAATTTTCAATTCTTTCCACAGATTTAATGGGATTCAAGTTTGGGCTATGGCTGGGCGACTCAATAACTTATATTGTTCTGAAGCCATTCCAATGTTGTTTTGGCTGTATGCTTAGGGTCACTGTCCTGTTGCAGTGCAAATCTTCACACCAGTCCAAGGTCATTTGCATTCTGAAGCAGGTTCTCATTAAGTATTTTCCTCTATTCATTGTTCCCTCTATCCTTACCAGTCTTCCAGTCCCTGCTGCTGAAAAGCATCCCCATAGCATGATGCTGCCTCCACCATGCTTCATGGTAGCGATGTTTTTTTTTTTTTTTTTTTTTTTTTTTTTTTTTACAGGTGATGAGCTGTGTCTGGTTTTCTCCAGACAAAGCGCTTTGCATTCAGGCCAAAGTGTTCAATTTGTCTCATCAGACCACATAATCGTTTGCCTTATGATCTCCGTCTTTCACATGCCTTTTTGCAAACTCCAGGCATGCTGTCATGTGCCTTTTTCTCAGGAGTGGCTTCCATCTGGCTACTCTCCCATAAATCACAGATTGGTGAAGTGCTGTAGAGACTAGTCTTTTTGGCAGGTTCTCCCATCACAGCCAAGGAACTGTGTTCGTGGTCACCTCCCTGACCAAGGTCCTTCTTGCCCGGTTGCTCAGAAGGCAAGCTCTAGGCAGAGTCTGGGTAGTTCCAAATTTTTTCAATTTCCCAACGATGGAGACCACTGAGTTCTGGGAAACTTTCAACACTCTAGACATTGTTTTATACCCTTCCCCAGCTATTTGCCTCATCACAATTTTATCTCAGATCTAGAGAGTTCCTTGGACTTCATGGTATAGATTCTGCTCTGACATGCACTTCTACTTTAAGTTTTTATTGGCGAATCGCAACCAACTGGCAGGTGCATACACCACCACCTACTGTTCTGGAGTGTGAGGCAGGTCATGACCTATCTATACCACTATATTCTCTCAACTAACCCTGAATTTCTAATAAAATAAAATTCCCTACAAACCTCACTACTCCCGTCATCCCCACATAAAATACCACCTACTCCCCATTTCCGTCCAACCTCTCTGACCCTGTCAAACAACCTCTCCCTTTCTACGTCACACATTTCAAAAAATAATATCATGTTCCATTTCTTCTACCATACAGCCATTACACATTCCAGTATCATGTTTCCAAGAGGGATTAAATCCCGTATGCCCTAATCTCATCCTACACAACATAACTTTATCCCTTCTGTTCCCATGATAACACCATCTCCAGTACAGATTTCCTTGTACTATAAAAATATCTGCCCTTACTACTTTCATCCCATTGTCTCTGCCAGCAATCTAACCCATTTTCCAAATCAATGTTTTAATTTCCTCCAAACCCAACTGCACCTGTATATACATAATATTATTTTCACTACTTTTTTGGCCTTTATATCTACTATAAAATGTTCCATTAACTCCTTCATGAGCTGAAATCCAACAGAACTTAATTTCAATACCATTTTTTTGTAAGCCCAACAGCAGCTTTTTTTTAACCATAAATCCTAATGTTCTGACTTTCAAAACAAAATCCAATTTTATTTGTCACATACACTTTTAGCACATGTTATGTTATTGCAGGTATAGCGAAATGCTTTCCAGATCTTAAACTAAACAAACCGATGCAGAGTCCGAACATATTGCTACTCTTCTTGGTTGCACCTCCTCTATCCATTGCAATCCAACAACTAACGCAACCATTTCTGTTGAATCTACAGATAAATAATTTGTTAGTCTATTGCATAGATTAACATTGAACTCAGGAATAGATGCACCTGCTGCTGTCTTCCCATTCATGGGATCCTTTGAACCATCTGTATGCACTGCAAGACAGTAATAAAACTGATTAGTAATATATTGATCCACTATTGTTGCTACATGAGCTTCACACCACTTTATTTTATTCAATCAGGCTAAAATCGACATGTGGTCTTGTATAAAACCAGTGATACATTTCCTATTGCCACAGATGGCCCTATAACAAGCTCCCTGAGTCCATCTTTATAAACCCCTTTTCCAATTCTCTCTCTTGATATCTTTCATATTCCCAGCAGTCTTCCAATATTGTCAGTGTAGGATGATCTACCATACTACCCGTCAGTCTTGCCCAGTACGCCAGGGCTAGCTTAACTCATCTAAGGGAGTGGCATTTCCTCAGTCTCTACTTGTAAAGCCCCAACCGGTGTAGTTTTAAATGCACCATCGCACATCCTGAGTGCCCTCACTTGCATCCTATCAATGGACAACAGCGATATAAAATCCACAGAACCATATACAAAGCACCGATAATCTTTGGACAATCTCATCAAAGTACGATAAATATTCAGTAAAGATTGCCTATCTGCCCCCTCTGACATGCACTGTCAACTGTGGGACCTTATATAGACAGGTGTGTTTCTAAATCATGTCTGAACAATTGAATTGGCCACAGGTGGACTCCAATCAAGTTGTAGCTACATCAAGGATGATCAATGGAAATTGGATGCACCTTGTAACGGTTTTGACTTGAAGTTATTGTTTATAGTGGTGCCAGGTAAGTTGTGCCTACCAGAGAAAATATTGGTTTCTCCTTTTGGTTTGGGAGGGAATGAGTCCCATCTGGTCCGTCAAGTCTACACCAATACAAAGGACTCATGTAAAAGTCAGGATGGAAATACACTTTTCATAAACCCTAAAAACATTGGAATTAACTTCAAAACTGTATTATTTTGCGTGGCTTGTATTACCAATATAAAATGACCACACACATAATATAACAAATAATGAGTTATGGTTACTCCAGAAAAGGTCCTGTACCTCGGGCCTAAATGAGTCCAGCACGGTAAAGGAGTTCAGGGAACACAAGTGACCTTAGTCACGCAATGTTTGTCAGTTCATACAAGTGTAGTGTAAACCCAGTATCAAATCATACAATCAAAATAACAATTATTTTACCACACAACCATAAAGCGTATCAAATCTTAAGTCCTCAACTACACCTAACTACATAAATCATCACGGTATACATCACACCAAAACAAGTAAAATACCGTATACAAAAAGTTTGTAGTCGGTCAGTCAGACAATCCAATCCGCGAACAGATCTCCAGCGGAGAAAGGCCACGAAGAACAACCGAGAGGTGTAGTCCAACGGAAGCAAAGAGTGGATCCGATCCTGGGTAAACTTGCTATTAGTTTACAAAACAAACGGAATAGCGCGCTTCGTAACTGAGGGTTGACCACATCCTCGTTCGTGTCTCCACCACAACCCCACTGTTGCGCAGCATAGGCTGGATATTTAATTGGGAATTAAAGGGGAAGCGTCCTATTGGAAGGAGAAGCACTGAGACGGTTCATACAAATTCAGGGCCGTCACAACCTGAGCTAAGGAGTGTGATTATGTCATTGAGATTTCTGTATTTCATTTTCAATACATTTCTAAAAACATGTTTTCACTTTGTTATTATGGGGTATTGTGTGTAGATGGGTGTGATTTTTTAAAATCAATTTAGAGTACAGGCTGTAACACAACAGAATGTGGAATAAGTCCAGGGGTATGAATACTTTCTGAAGGCACAGTATTTTATAGAAATAAAAACAGTAGATTGAGAGAACTACATGTTTTAATGCACCTCTTGTATTGTCTGAAACACTCTCACTACACAGGAAACTACTGCCATGTTGTCAGGAGGATTTTCATCAGGTGGTCATTATGTTTTCTCCCTCTTGTGTATGTTCTCATACCTTCTAGGGGACTTCATCCATTTGAAGCATTTAGCAGCAATCAAATCCATTTCCTTTTTGTGACACGCTTTGTCAGGAACAGGTGTAGACTAACAGTGAAACATAATTGCACTGTCTTACCCAGAGCAACTTACAGTCAGTACATTCAAAACAGGTAAAACAACCACATATCAAGTCACTGCAAGAAAAATATTTTCTCAATAAAGCAGCTGAGTGAAACATGTATCACAAACAAAGTCTACAGTCAGTATTTTCTACACTAAAGTATTCTGTGCTTTGTCATTATGTCTTCCCAAACTTCCAGTCTATGCAAAGTCTCTGCCAGTCATGGCAGTGACGCCTTCTCTTCCATGTGAAATCTCATGCCTGTTGACTGGGTGCTAGTGCTGAAATACATGTCACAAAGATGGCAATGATATGGTTTTTCCCAAGTGGATCTTCATGTGTAGTTTCCGGTGATAATTCTGCTTGAATCCTTGGCCACAATACTGCCCTTATATGGTTTCACCCCTGTATGAGTCCTGATGTGCACTGTCAGATCAGGGTTTCTGCTGAAACATTTGCCACAAACAGGGCAGCGATGTGGTTTCTCCCCAGAGTGGCTCTTCATATGCACAGCCAGGTTTCCACTCTGACTGAATCCTTTGCCACAATCTTGACAGTGAAATGGCTTCTCCCCTGTATGACTCCTCAAATGCCTTTTCAGGAAAGCATCCCAAGCAAAATATTTACCACAAACATGACAACACTTTGCTCCGATGTGAGTTTGTAGGCGATCTATCATACTTTCTGTGGACTGACAGAATTTTCCACACACACCACAAAGATGTTCTTTATCCTGTGTGTGCGTTTGCACGTGATTTAATAAAGAAGTCATGGAGTCAAATTGCTTTCCACATACCTTACAACTAGGAGAAGCATCCCAGCTTACACTGGGTCTCGAGTGTGATTTTAGATGGTTCAATTTCCTGTCCTTAACACTATGAGAACTTTGTCCTTTTACCGTCTTTGTCCTCTTTGATTTGAGTGGCTTTAACGTTAGACCTGACAGAGGTCCTCCACTCTCCATCTTGTCAATATGTCCTCTGTTTTCACTCTGAGCTGCAGAACACTCTCTATCTACTGCAGAGAAGGGCTGAGGCTCTCTGGTTGGTTCTGATACACCATAGTCTTCTACATAAGGTTCTGTTTTGATCTGTTCTGTTGAGGTGCTGGGTAGAGAGTATCTCTCTCCATGTGAGGACTGAGTTGGGTCCTGATAATAGCCACTTGATACACAGCCGTAAGAATTGATAAACTCATTGAAATTATTATCTTCCTCCTGACTGGTCCTTGGTTCATCCTGTTCATCTTTCATCTGTGTGGGTTCTGGGGCCTTCTGCCCCAGACTGGGGTCCCACTCCTGCTGCTCGGGGGAAACCACCTCATCAGACACAGTGACAGTGAGCTGCTGGGGGTCTGGACAGGAGAGAGGGATGAAATAGAAAACTCAAGAGCTGACTTGACATACGCAGATAACAACAAATGTTCCCACAACTTTATTTGAATATTTCCTTAAGCGTCTCATTCGGTCATTAACTAACGTTTTCATAGGAATGTTCCCGGGATGTGCAAGGCATGTTTCCAAGAGACCATTCCTTTAATGTCAAATAGAAAGTAATATAAATGTTATTGACATGTTTCATGGGAATGTTGCAAGAACATTCATGTCTCCAGTTTTTTGCTGGTTAGGAGAATATTCCATCAATGTCCCACCAAACATACACAGACCATGGTTGCCATGTTCTCAGAACATGAAATATTAATGCTCGAGACATGTTTAATAGGGACGTTGCAAAAACATTTGTGTCCACAAAATAAAAACATTTTACACATCACTGTTGCCAAGCCAATTAAGGCCGATTAGTGAACCCCTGATTGATTCACAACTCTTTGTCTGTTGGCAAGGTTAGGGATACTCACACACACAATGCTTTTAACATACTGTGCCTTCAACTTGCAAATATTTGACATACATGATTATATTGTGCATGTTCAATTAATCAGTACTTATTATTCAACATGTCCACACCTGGGATTTGAACTCTCACCCCCTTAATTCACAGTACTCCAATCTTCCTGCTACGCCATCATGTCTGTGTAAAGTAGGCTGTCAGTTCATCTGATTATTCTCTTATTTATTTTTTATTTTCTTATTCCAGCAATTTAAGGGCTTTCTCTATAGTTGTCTAATATTGATGGGTCATATTAACCTGTTTTAATGATACTTCTGAATCACTATGATCAATCAAATATTTTCTTGGGTTTACTTTAACAGAGATTCACTTCAAACACTGGTGTGTTGTAACTGTTGCCAAATAATGACTAACATTTTGCTAAGAATGTGAGAGTAGGTCGACTCTCCTGCGGGTCTCAAACCAAGGCCACTAGCACCAATGACGAACAACCTAACGACTGTCCCAATGAGGGTTATTTCTAGTGCAGGGCTCTCCAACCCTGTTCCTGGAGAGCTACCCTCCTGTAGGTTTTCATTCCAACCTCAGTTGTAACTAACCTGTTTCAGTTTATTCACCAGCTAATTAGGATATGTCGGTGTGCTAGATTAGGGTTAGAGTGAAAACCTACAGGATGGTAGCTCTCCAGGAAGAGTTGGACAGCCCTGCTCTAGGGCATGTGCTCATTGGGAAAGGGGGATACTTAGTCAGTTGTACAACTGAATGCCTTCAACTGAAATGTGTCTTCCGCATTTAACCCAACCCCTCTGAATCAGAGAGGTGCGGGGGACTGCCTTAATCGACATCCACGTCGGCGCCCGAGGGACAGTGGGTTAACTGCCTTGCTCAGGGGCAGAGCCACAGATTTTTACCTTGTCAGCTGGGGATTCGATCCAGTAACCTTCTTGTTACTGGCCCAACACTAACCAATAGTTAGGCCCTGTCAAGAAGAAACCCTAACCCTCCTCCCTAGACACTTGTGTAGACCTGAAACAACGTGATATGTGTAAGCAATAGGGTGAATGAACTTTGAAGTAACTCTCAGTTCTGTTAAAAGTCCACTCAAGAAAAACGGATTGATCCTAGTGATTGAGGAGTATCATCAAAACAGGTTAATATGCTGCACAAACATTAGATAATATAGAAAGCCCTTCAATTGTTGAAATAAGTCAATCAAATCAATGAGAGAAAAGTCCAATTAACTGATAACTGACACAGACATGGTGGCGTAGCAGGAAGATCTGAATGATGTGAACCAATAGGTTGTGAGTTCAAATCCCAGGTGAGGACATGTTGCATGATAATCGCTGTATATATCAACATGCACAATGTAATCATGTAAGTCAAATGTGGTAGTTGAAAACAGTGTGTTAAAAGCACTGTGGGTGTGTGAGTAACCCTAACCTTGACAACAGACAAAGAGCTGTGAATGGTTTACCAACCAGGGCCTTGATGGGCTTGGCAAAAGAAACGTGATGTGCAATGCTTTTTTTTGGGGGGGGGGGGGGGGGGGGGGGTAGAACGTTTCTTTCGGAACAAATCAGGCGACTGGTGACAACTGATACACAGAAATGTTATTGCAATGTTCCCATGAAATGTGTCTAGAATATCTTACATTCCGAGAACTTGGCAACCATGTCCTGTGTATAATTTGTGGGACGTTGTTAGAATATTCTCCTAACCCTCAGAAAACTGGACACATTAATGTTTTTGCAACGTCCCATAAAGCGCGCCTAGAACATTGATGTTATATATTCTGATAACATTGTAGCCACGTTCTTGATAAGATATGTGTGACATTAAAGGGAATGTTCTAACTTCAACACCAAAACATGCTAACGGGTTCTCAAAATGTTTTTGCTAACATAGATATGTTTCCATAACTAACGGAAAACTGGACAAACAAACCTGGGACGATTACGGGTAACATAAAATATATATATAAGTCCTCACCCTAGAATTGTTAGCCGGGTAGTTAGATGGGTTTAAGATTGAGTAATCTTCTTACAGACATTGGAACTTTCTACACTCTCAACATTTTATTACATTGATAGCTTATCGTGTCTCATATTAAACGAATGTTGAAAATACAAACACACCTTCTTGTCTATGTAACTTGATATCTGCCTTAGTAAGGATATCAAGCGTGATCCGTAGACGCCTGTTCTCCTCCTTTGTGTGAGAAACCTCTTCCTGGTACTCTGCTATCGTTTCTTCAACGACACCAAATATCTCTTCCGCTGCAGCTATTAATTTCTGGTTTAGAACCATTCTCAATAACTCTATTTTAGACATTTGTAATGAAGGAACGTTTGCTAGATAGCTACCAAGTCCAAAAATATAAAGAGCGCTGAGGCAAAGCCAGAGTGTTTCACTCTCCCCTAACTCTGTCCGGAACAAGGCCAATGCGTTTATATGGGCTTATTTTTGACCCAAGGTTGTCGCCTACTTTCCCACTGTAAGGGCGGAGACATGAGCATCTCGTCATTATATATTCTTTGTGCGTGCACGACAAAATACATTTTGCTCTATCGCCACCTGCTGGAGCGGAAGGGGCAGGTCGTGAAGCTCCTGCAGTTTGCACCAGAGTTGATTCTAATTTCAAGAAAGACACTGATTACTGGGCAAAATAAATTATTATCTTGTCATTGATCAGATTGAATAAGTGTTTCCCAAACTATTCTCCAGTGTCTGTATAATTTTATTCGAGCACAGAAAATAGACCTAAATGTAATAGACTGCAGAGCTGGTGGCGCTGCTACAGCACTACTGGTGCAAATCTGAAGTTTAGATCAATCAATGCCTCCCTAGATCACTAAAGTACGCTAAAAATAGAATACACCATAATGCTATCACTAATCCAACATTCTCATGTCTGCAATTAATTAAAGGAAGATGAGTGATGTATTTCATAGGAATACAGAACTCAGAGAACTACATGTTTTAATGCACCTCTTGTATTGTCTGAAACACTCTCACTACACAGGAAACTACTGCCATGTTGTCAGGAGGATTTTCATCAGGTAGTCATTATGTTTTCTCCCTCTTGTGTATGTTCTCATACCTTCTAGGGGACTTCATCCATTTGAATAACAAGTATATGGCTTCTCTCCTGTGTCAATTGGACTGTTGGAGTACTGTTCTTGCATTAACATTTTGGTCATTTAGTTGACACTTACCCAGAGTGACTTACAGTCAGTGGATTCAAAACAGGTAAAACAACCACATATCAAGTCACTGCAAGTAAAAACTCCTCAATAAAGCAGCTGAGTGAAACATGTATCACAAACAAAGTCTACAGTCAGTATTTTCTACACTAAAGTATTCTGTGCATTGTCATTATGTATTCCCAAACTTCCAGTCTATGCAAAGTCTCTGCCAGTCATGGCAGTGACGCCTTCTCTTCCATGTGAAATCTCATGCCTGTTGACTGGGTGCTAGTGCTGAAATACATGTCACAAAGATGGCAATGATATGGTTTTTCCCAAGTGGATCTTCATGTGTAGTTTCCGGTGATAATTCTGCTTGAATCCTTGGCCACAATACTGCCCTTATATGGTTTCACCCCTGTATGAGTCCTGATGTGCACTGTCAGATCAGGGTTTCTGCTGAAACATTTGCCACAAACAGGGCAGCGATGTGGTTTCTCCCCAGAGTGGCTCTTCATATGCACAGCCAGGTTTCCACTCTGACTGAATCCTTTGCCACAATCCTGGCATTGATGTGGTTTCTCCCCTGTGTGGCTCCTCATATGTAAGTTTAGGTGTCCACGCTGAGTAAATCCTTTGCCACAATCTTGACAGTGAAATGGCTTCTCCCCCGTATGACTCCTCAAATGCCTTTTCAGGAAAGTATCCCAAGCAAAATATTTACCACAAACATGACAACACTTTGCTCTGATGTGAGTTTGTAGGTGATCTATCATACTTTCTGTGGACTGACAGAATTTTCCACACACACCACAAAGATGTTCTTTATCCTGTGTGTGCGTTTGCACATGATTTAATAAAGAAGCCATGGAGTCAAATTGCTTTCCACATACCTTACAACTAGGAGAAGCATCCCAGCTTACACTGGGTCTCGAGTGTGATTTTAGATGGCTCAATTTCCTGTCCTTAACACTATGAGAACTTTGTCCTTTTACCGTCTTTGTCCTCTTTGATTTGAGTGGCTTTAACGTTAGACCTGACAGAGGTCCTCCACTCTCCATCTTGTCAATATGTCCTCTGTTTTCACTCTGAGCTGCAGAACACTCTCTATCTACTGCAGAGAAGGGCTGAGGCTCTCTGGTTGGTTCTGATACACCATAGTCTTCTACATAAGGTTCTGTTTTGATCTGTTCTGTTGAGGTGCTGGGTAGAGAGTATCTCTCTCCATGTGAGGACTGAGTTTGGTCCTGATAATAGCCACTTGATACACAGCCGTAAGAATTGATAAACTCATTGAAATTATTCTCATCCTCCTGACTGGTCCTTGGTTCTTCCTGTTCATCTTTCATCTGTGTGGGTTCTGGGTCCGTCTGCCCCAGACTGGGGTTCCACTCCTGCTGCTCGGGGGAAAACACCTCATCAGACACGGCGACAGTGAGCTGCTGGATGTCTGGAGAGAAGGATGAAATAAAAAACTCATGAGCTGACTTGACGTAGTTAGCGAGGCTTACAATAATAATCGTATTACAGACACTGGTTTTGTAACTAACTAGCTACACTCTCAAAAAGTAAATACACATTGATAGCTTAACATGTCTCATATTAAATTCATGTTGAAAAAATAAGCACACACCTGCTCGACTATGTAACTTGATCTCTGGCTTGGTGCGGACATCCAGCATGCTCCGTAGACGCCTGTTCTCCTCCTTTGTGTGAGAAACCTCTTCCTGGTACTCTGCTATCGTTTCTTCAACGACACCAAATATCTCCTCAGCTGCCGCTATCAATTTCTGGTTGAGTAACACTCTCAAGTACTCTATTTTAGACATGTTTTTATAAGGAAAGCTGTCTAACTAGCTAAGTTAGCCAGCTAGCTACCAACGTAACTAAGTCAAGAAGACAAAGAGCGCTGTCATTCTCTGCGTGGACGGCATAATACATGTTGCACTGTCGCCCCCTGCTGGAGCGGAAGACGCAGGTCGTGGCGATCCTGCAGGTGGCGCCAGAGTCTGCTGCTTTTGAGAAGAGGACACTGATTACTGGGCAAAATGAATTCATATCTCGTCATTCATACTACTAATTACTGATCAGATTGACTAAGTATTTCCCAATCTATTCTTGGAGGTCCTCCAGTGTCTGTATAATTTTATTCTAGTACAGAAAATAGACCTAAATGTAATAGACTGCAGAGCTGGTGGCGCTGCTACAGCACTACTGGTGCAAATCTGAAGTTTAGATCAATCAATGCCTCCCTAGATCACTAAAGTACGCTAAAAATAGAATACACCATACTGCTATCATTAATCCAACATTCTCATGTCTGCAATTAATTAAGGAAGAGGGACATATTTCCTAGAAATAAAGAATGACAGTAGATTTAGGGAATGAGATGTTTTTATGCACTTCTCATATTGTCTGAAAGACTCTCCCTATATGGAACAACTGCCATGTTGTCATGAGGTATTTTGTCAGGTTGTCATTATGTTTTCTCCCTCTTGTGAATGTTGATTCACAAGAATCTTCTAGGGGAGTTCATCCATTTTAAGCATTTAGCAGCAATCATTGCCTTATGTATGTTTTTTATAAAACAATGACACGGTTTCTCTCCTGTGTCAATTTAATTTCTTGCATTTACATTTTGGTCATTTAGTTGACACTTACCCAGAGTGACTTACAGTCAGTATATTCAAAACAGGTAAAACAACCACATATTAACAGTCACTGCAAGTAAAACCTTTCCTCAATAAAGCGGCTGAGTGAAACATGTATCACAAACAAAGTCTACAGTCAGTATTTTCTACACTAAAGTATTCTGTGCATTGTCATTATGTATTCCCAAACTTCCAGTTTATGCAAAGCCTCTGCCAGTCATGGCAGTGACGCCTTCTCTTCCATGTGAAATCTCATGCCTGTTGACTGGGTGCTAGTGCTGAAATACATGTCACAAAGATGGCAATGATATGGTTTTTCCCAAGTGGATCTTCATGTGCAGTTTCCGGTGATAATTCTGCTTGAATCCTTGGCCACAATATTGGCACTTATATGGTTTCACCCCTGTATGAGTCCTCATGTGCACTGTCAGATCAGGGTTTCTTATGAAACATTTTCCGCATAAACGACAGCAAAATGGCCTCTCCCCTGTGTGAATCTTCATGTGTGTGTTCATATAAGATTTACTGCTGAAACATTTCCCACAAACAGGGCAGCAATGCGGTTTCTCCCCAGAGTGGCTCTTCATATGCACAGCCAGGTTTCCACTCTGACTGAATCCTTTGCCACAAAACTGGCAGCGGTACGGTCTCTCCCCTGTATGAATCCTCTTGTGCGCTGTGAGATCTGGATTTTTTCTGAAACACTTGCCACAATCAGGACAGCGAAACGATTTCTCCCCTGGGTGAACCTTCATATGATCATTCAGCTCAGCACTCCCAGGGAAAAATGTACCACAAACATGACAAACTCTAGCTCCAACGTGGGTTTCTATATGATCTAACATACTTTCTGTGGACTCGAAGTGTATTCCACACACACCACATAGACATTCTTTGTCCTGTGCATGCTTTCTTGCATGATTCACTAAAGAAGCTAAGTAGGAGAAATACATTCCACAAAATTTACAGTGGATATAGGCACTTTGTTTTCTTACTGTCTGTGATCTCTTTGATTTAAGTTGCTTTGAATCTGAAAGAGGTCTACTCTCTACCCCTTTGACACATTTCATGATTTTATTCTGAGCTGCAGAAGACTCTGTATCTTCTGCAAAGAGGGGCTGAGACTCACGGGATGGTTCTGATACTCCATTGTCTTCTGCATCAAGTTCTGGTTTGATCTGTATCATGTTCTGTTCAGTGGAGGTGCTGTGTAGAGAGTAGTTCCTCTGTGCAGTCGAGGTGCTAGGAAGACAGTACGTCTCTTCGTAGTCTTCACTTTGGGTTTCATAAAGAAGTGAGGACTGAGTCAGGTCCTGGTGGTTGGAGTCATTTTTCAAAGATGACTCTAGTTCCTCTGGTTCCTCTTTTATCTGTATGTAATGTGGATCTTCCTGCCCCAGACTGGGGCTCCACTCCTGCTCACAGTGTTGCTGCTCAGGGAGAACCTCCTTTTCAGATACAGGGTGAGTGGGCTGTTGGATGTCTGGAGGGAAGGATAGAGAATTAAATAAAACATCTAAAATGTTGACATGAATAGTATTCTAGTTAGATAGTATCTAAATACCTAGTTAGCTAACACAGCTGATAGCTGTTATATTTTAAACGTTCTTTGCATTTGTCAAGTGGTCAATAACATGATTTATCAACCAAAACCAATGACAATGTAGCTAACATAGCTAGCTATATTGTCATTGGTTTTGGTTGATAAATCATGACATTGACCACTTGACACATGCAACGAACGTTTAAAATATAACAGCTATCAGCCTCAGCCACACACCTATTCTGTGTAATAGTATATCTGGTTTAATAACGATATCCAGCATGCTACGCAGACGGCTGTTCTCTTCCTGGTACTCTGCTATTGTTTCTTCAACGACGCCGAATATCTCCTCAGCTGCCATTGTCAATCTCTGGTTGAGAAACACTCTCAAAAACTCTATTTTAGACATTTTTAGAGGAGAAACGTTGGGCAGCTTGCTAGCGGATAATCACAGGTACATTTGCAACAACATAGCGTAGACACCGTAAGCGTTAAACAAAGGAGGGCGTTCCTTTGAGCACGGCGGCAAACACATGCTGCACTATTGCCACCTGCTGGAACGGAATGTGACTTCGGTCTTTCAAATTCGTGTATTTTTTTCTCGTCCAAAAAGCTTATCTGGGAAGGGGTAACATAGTCAGTTGTATGGGGGCAATTTCACGCCTTATGTATTGATTCTAAATCAAATAAAACATGAACATTAAAAATAAAGTTGAGAATGTAAACATTATATTTTCGAGGACGGGTGAAATAATGGATGTTGAAATCAAAAACCAAACAATAGAAAGCAAAATGTATAGAATTATGAACAAAAACATAATACATTTTTTATTTTATTTATTTCACCTTTATTTAACCAGGTAGGCTAGTTGAGAA
This sequence comes from Salvelinus fontinalis, assembly GCF_029448725.1. Taxonomy (NCBI): domain Eukaryota; kingdom Metazoa; phylum Chordata; class Actinopteri; order Salmoniformes; family Salmonidae; genus Salvelinus; species Salvelinus fontinalis. The sequence goes on from NC_074702.1 coordinate 9,923,855, forward strand.
CAAGTTCTCATCTGCAACTGCGACCTGGCCAAGATAAAGCATAGCAGTTCTACACATACAACAACACAGAGTTACACATGGAATAAACAAATCATACACTCAATAATACAGTAGAACAAAAGAAAACAAAAAGTTTATATACAGAGAGTGCAAATGAGGTAAGATAAGGGAGTTAAGGCAATAAATAGACCATGGTGGCGAAGTAATTACAATATAGCAATTAAACACTGGAATGGTAGATGTGCAGAAGATTAATGTGCAAGTAGAGATACTGGGGTGCAAAGGAGCAAGATAAATACATAAATACAGTATGGGGATGAGGTAGGTAGATAGATGGGCTGTTTACAGATGGGTTATGTACAGGTGCAGTGATCTGTGAGCTGCTCTGACAGCTGGTGCTTAAAGCTAGTGAGGGAGATATGAGTCTCCAGCTTCAGAGATTTTTGCAGTTCGTTCCAGTCATTGGCAGCAGAGAACTGGAAGGAAAGACGACCAAAGGAGGAATTGGCTTTGGGGGTGACCAGTGAGATATACCTGCTGGAGCCCGTGCTACGAGTGGGTGCTGCTATGGTGACCAGTGAGCTGAGATAAGGCGGGGCTTTACCCAGCAGAGACTTGTAGATAACCTGTAGCCAGTGGGTTTGGCGACGAGTATGAAGCGAGGGCCAACCAACGAGAGCGTACAGGTCGCAATGGTGGGTAGTATATGGGGCTTTGGTGACAAAACGGATGGCACTGTGATAGACTGCATCCAGTTTGTTGAGTAGAGTGTTGGAGGCTATTTTATAGATGACATCACCGAAGTCGAGGATCGGTAGAATGGTCAGTTTTACGAGGGTATGGTTGGCAGCATGAGTGAAGGATGCTTTGTTGTGATATAGGAAGCCGATTCTAGATTTCATTTTGGATTGGAGATGCTTAATGTGAGTCTGGAAGGAGAGTTTACAGTCTAACCAGACACCTAGGTATTTGTAGTTGTCCACGTATTCTAAGTCAGAGCCGTCCAGAGACATCAAAAGCAAAACCCCCAAAACTTGTAGGTGTAGGTAACTGGTTCGCCATACACCTGCGCTGAACGTTGCCCAACAGGTAAGCCTGTCTGTCATGTTCATTGATTGGGTTAAAACGAACCTTCGCTCCAAAACTAGCGGACCAATGGAGACTCATTGTCTACGCCCCCCTCTAAACCACGCCCTTCACGGAAAAATAATGCCAAAACTCGCAATCGAAAAGACTGGCAGTGAAAACAAAGAAACAGACATTGAAAGCAAATATGCAAGTAGCGTAACCAAAAGGTAGTACATGCAGGCAAGAGCGTATGCAAAATGTATTCAATAGGGAAAGTTTAACCGAAAACGATTTTTGCATTCGTTTTCAAATATATATATTTTTTATAATTTGTCATAGAGTTTTGCTCTCGCTTTAAAATTATTTGCTTACACGTTTTTGGGTTTTGCTTTTGATGTCTTATTTTTGTTTATAATTCTATACATTTTGCTTTCAATTGTTTGGTTTTTGATTTCACCCGTCCTCGAAAATATAATGTTTACATTCTCAACTTTATTTTTCATGTTCACGATTTATTTTATTTTGAATTCAATACATATGGCGTGAAATTGACCCCATACAGTTGCACATTTGAATGCATTGAACCGAAATGTGTCTTCCCCATTTAACCCAACCCCTCTGAATCAGAGAGGTGCGAGGGGCTGCCTTAATCGACATCCACGTCATCGACACCGGGCCCTTACGAAAAAAGACTGCAGTCAGAGTGCAGTATACAGCAAAAACTGCGTACAAAATAACAGCTTTTTTTTACTGCAGAAATGTTGCCTGTAATTGCAGTTAGAGTGCTGTATAACTACAGTCCAACTGCAGTTATTCTGCATCCAAAATACCACAATGAATTGCAGTTACTGCACTTTCAAAACTGCAATCATTTTTTGTAAGGGGGGAGCAGTTGTTGGGGGTTAATTGCCCTTCTCAAGGGCAGAACAGCATATTTTTCCACCTTTCCAGCTCAAGGATTCAAATCAGCAACCTTTTGGGTACTGGACCAACTGCTTAACAGCTAGGCTACCTTGTTTTTCCAATCAATGAGCTGTATAATGCTTCTTATATTAATAGGTCAGTGTTGCCCCTGGATACAGCATTATTCCTTTTTTTAAATTTACACCCCTTTCCTCCCCAATTTCGTGATATCCAATTGCAATCCAATTACGATCTTGTCTCATCGCTGTAACTCCCCAACAGGCCCGGGAAAGGCATAGGTCGAGTCATGTATCCTCCGAAACATGACCTGCCAAACCGTGCTTTATAATACCCGCCTGCTTAACCCGGAAGCCACCAATGTGTACTGTTCAACTGACAACCGAAGTCAGCCTATAGGCGCCCAGCCCGCCACAAGGAGTTGCTAGAGTGGAATGAGGCAAGTAAAGCTCCCCTGGCCAAACCCTCTCCCAACCCGGATGACACTGGGGCAATTGTGCGCCACCCTATGGGATTCCCGATCGAACCCGGGTCTGTAGTGATGCCTCAAGCCCCTGGATACTGCTTTTATCAATCCTAACCATCTCAGGTCTATGATTACAGGAGTACACAATAGGCATATTCTTCATCACATCCTTATGGGCCTTGGCCACTCCAGAGCCATGTATTTATAATATCTAAATACATTGCTCTGTGCCTCACTATAACCTTAAAGGCAGCATATACTAAAACAATCTGCTGTACACTAATTGTTAACACTCACACTTTGTGTCCATCTCACCAGATTACACAGCTTCTCTCAGTTGCACCTTACTGGCGGCATAATTTCAGCTTCTGAGGGACAACAACGACACCGTCCTCACAGCCAAGAACCAGCTCTGGATCCAAAATGATGCTTTGACTCCAACTCAAGCTGAGCTGCAGAAAATGAACAGCTATGTGGCTGTGGTTAAGGACCAACTTGAGAGAGACTACATGTAACTTGTCGCAACCAAGGACCAGTCAGAGAGGCAACATAGAGACCTTGCTGCTTCTCATAACCAATTAGAAAGAGAGTATGAAGGCCTACTGACATCCAACAACCAATTGCAAAAAAACTATAGACCTGACGGCATCTAAAAACCAACTACAGAGAGAGATGAAAGATCTCACATGAACCAGGGAACGGTCACAGAGACAACACCTGAACATCAGTGCAGCTTAACGCCTCGATCACACCGACAGCGTCATTGCATTTTGGTACACCAGAAGTACATTCATTTCCAATGGAATGCTGCGTTTGCCTTCCAGCATTGTAGAGGCAGTTGCAGTGCGTTCTGTGTGGTGCATACGTTGGATTTATCCAATACATGCATCAAACTGTATGTCTAGACGGCTCGACAGAAATGGTAGCAGAAGGTAAATGTTGAACTTTTGTTGCAAACATATCCAGATGATGCTGCGTATCATTTTGCACAAAGACGCTGTTGGAAGATTTTCTCCTCCAGGTGTTACTTCTTCTCCACTGAGAGGAGGGGCTGGAGCAGCGGTCGGGTCGACTGTGTTCAACAGTGCGGAGATCTGGTGGTCATTGACAGTCCAGAGGAACAGGTGAGAGACTTTGTATTGGAGATGCGCAGAGGTAGGTTAGATCTATGGTGCAAGGTGGTTGGGCCCGAAGACAATCTTTACTCTGGTAGTAATACAGGATATAATACGCATAGATTATGGGCATTGGATGTATAAAAATCAGTGTATCTCTGTGGACTCCCCCAGGTAGAAAGAGTGCTGTGAGTGTGAGGAGAGAGTGTGTGCCTCCACCCTCAGAGAGACCAACCCTTCTCGGAGCTGGAGAGAAGAGACCTGCAGCATCATGTCTGGATGTATCTGTGAGAGCCCAGCGCTCATACGGTCAGAATATATATACACTGCTCAAAAAAATAAAGGGAACACTTAAACAACACAATGTAACTCCAAGTCAATCACACTTCTGTGAAATCAAACTGTCCACTTAGGAAGCAACACTGATTGACAATAAATTTCACATGCTGTTGTGCAAATGGAATAGACAAAATGTGGAAATTATAGGCAATTAGCAAGACACCCCCCAAAACAGGAGTGATTCTGCAGGTGGTGACCACAGACCACTTCTCAGTTCCTATGCTTCCTGGCTGATGTTTTGGTCACTTTTGAATGCTGGCGGTGCTCTCACTCTAGCGGTAGCATGAGACGGAGTCTACAACCCACACAAGTGGCTCAGGTAGTGCGGTTCATCCAGGATGGCATATCAATGCGAACTGTGGCAAAAAGGTTTGCTGTGTCTGTCAGCATAGTGTCCAGAGCATGCAGGCGCTACCAGGAGACAGGCCAGTACATCAGGAGACGTGGAGGAGGCCGTAGGAGGGCAACAACCCAGCAGCAGGACCGGTACCTCCGCCTTAGTGCAAGGAGGTGCACTGCCAGAGCCCTGCAAAATGACCTCCAGCAGGCCACAAATGTGCATGTGTCAGCATATGGTCTCACAAGGGGTCTGAGGATCTCATCTCGGTACCTAATGGCAGTCAGGCTACCTCTGGCGAGCACATGGAGGGCTGTGCGGCCCCACAAAGAAATGCCACCCCACACCATGACTGACCCATCGCCAAACCGGTCATGCTGGAGGATGTTGCAGGCAGCAGAACGTTCTCCACGGCGTCTCCAGACTCTGTCACGTCTGTCACATGTGCTCATGTGCTCAGTGTGAACCTGCTTTCATCTGTGAAGAGCACAGGGCGCCAGTGGCGAATTTGCCAATCTTAGTGTTCTCTGGCAAATGCCAAACGTCCTGCACGGTGTTGGGCTGTAAGCACAACCCCCACCTGTGGACGTCGGGCTCTCATACCACCCTCATGGAGTCTGTTTCTGACCGTTTGAGCAGACACATGCACATTTGTGGCCTGCTGGAGGTCATTTTGCAGGGCTCTGGCAGTGCACCTCCTTGCACTAAGGCGGAGGTACCGGTCCTGCTGCTGGGTTGTTGCCCTCCTACGGCCTCCTCCACGTCTCCTGATGTACTGGCCTGTCTCCTGGTAGCGCCTGCATGCTCTGGACACTACGCTGACAGACACAGCAAACCTTTTTGCCACAGTTCGCATTGATGTGCCATCCTGGATGAACTGCACTACCTGAGCCACTTGTGTGGGTTGTAGACTCCGTCTCATGCTACCACTAGAGTGAGAGCACCGCCAGCATTCAAAAGTGACCAAAACATCAGCCAGGAAGCATAGGAACTGAGAAGTGGTCTGTGGTCACCACCTGCAGAATCACTCCTGTTTTGGGGGGTGTCTTGCTAATTGCCTATAATTTCCACCTTTTGTCTATTCCATTTGCACAACAGCATGTGAAATTTATTGTCAATCAGTGTTGCTTCCTAAGTGGACAGTTTGATTTCACAGAAGTGTGATTGACTTGGAGTTACATTGTGTTGTTTAAGTGTTCCCTTTATTTTTTTGAGCAGTGTATATATTTTTTACCTTAATTTACCCTTAGGCCAGTTGAGAACAAGTTCTCATTTACAACTGCGACCTGGCCAAGATAAAGCAAAGCAGTAAGACACAAACAACACAGAGTTACACATAAACAAACGTACAGTCAATAACACAATAGAAAAAAATCTATATAGTGTGTGCAAATGAGGTAAGATTATTGAGGTAAGGCAATAAATAGGCCGTTGTGGCGAAGTAATTACAATTTAGCAATTAAACACTGGAGTGATAGATGTGCAGAAGATGAATGTGCAAGTAGTGATACTGGGGTGCAAAGGAGCAAAAAAACAAAACAATATGGGGATGCAGTAGTTGGATGGGCTATTTACACATGGGCTATCTACAGGTGGGCTATATTCAGGTGCAATGATCTGTGAGCTGCTCTGGCAGCTGATGCTTAAAGTTAGTGAAGGAGATATGAGTCCCCAGCTTTAGTGATTTTTGCAATTTGTTCCAGTCACTGGCAGCAGAGAACTGGAAGGAATAGGCTTTGGGGGTGACCAGTGAAATATACCTGCTGGAGCGTGTGCTACGGGTGGGTGCTGCTATGGTGACCAGTGAGCTGAGATAAGGCAGGGCTTTACCCAGCAGACTTATAGATGACCTGGAGCCAGTGGGTTTGGCGACGAATATGAAGCGAGGGCCAGCCAACGAGAGCATACAGGTCTCAGTGGTGGGTAGTATATGGGGCTTTGGTGACAAAACGGATGGCACTGTGATAGACTGCATCCAATTTGCTGAGTAGAGTGTTGGAGGCTATGTTATAAATTACATCACAGAAGTCAAGGATCGGTAGGATAGTCAGTTTTACGAGGGTATGTTTGGCAGCATGAGTGAAGGATGCTTTGTTGCAAAATAGGAAGCCAATTCTAGATTTAATTTTGGATTGGAGATGCTTAATGTGAGTCTGGAAGGAGTTTTTATAGTCTAACCAGACACCTAGGTATTTGTAATTGTCCACATATTCTAAGTCAGAACCGTCCAGTGTAGTTATGCTGGACGGGCGGGCAGGTGCGGGCAGCGATCGGTTGAAGAGCATCCATTTAGTTTTACTTGCATTTAAGAGCAGTTGGAGGCCATGGAAGGAGAGTTGTATGGCATTGAGGAGGTTAGTTAACACAGTGTCCAAAGAAGGGCCAGAGGTATACCGAATGGTGTCGTCTGGGTAGAGGTGGAGCAGAGAATCACCAGCAGCAAGAGCGACATCATTGGTGTATACAGAGAAAAGAGTCACCCTGAGAATTGAACCCTGTGGCACCCCCATAGAGACTGCCAGAGGTCCGGACAACAGGCCCTCCGATTTGACTCACTGAACTCTGTCTGAGAAGTAGTTGGTGAAGCAGGCGAGGCAGTCATTTGAGAAACCAAGGCTGTTGAGTCTGCCGATAAGAATGTGGTGATTGACAGAGTCGAAAGCCTTGGCCAGGTCGATGAATACGGCTGCACAGTATTGTCTTTTATCGATGGCGGTTATGATATCGTTTAGGACCTTGAGCGTGGCTGAGGTGCACCCATGACCAGCTCGGAAACCAGATTGCATAGCCGAGAAGGTACGGTGGGATTCGAAATGGTCGCTGATCTGTTTGTTAACTTGGCTTTCGAAGACCTTAGAAAGGCAGGGTAGGATAGATATAGGTCTGTAACAGTTTGGTTCTAGAATATTGTTACGGAGTCTAGTTGATAGGTAATCGACTAGTTGGACTGTTCCCCAGACTCCAGGCGTAGGGATTTGTACAATGCTTAACAAGGCTATTGAACTTAACATTGGTGTCTGTCTTTATTCCTTAATCCAACCTATCATACAGAAACATGGTATCAGAAGTGGCTCGGAAAACACACGTTTGTTATTTTTGTAGCTAAGTACAGTATAGGCGCAGTTACGTTCCATATGCGAACACAAGCCGTTTCCTACTCACAACACTGATCAACTCGTTGTTAGCTGGCTAGCTAGCATCACTACCTACCTCCATGACTGAAGGCAAAGAAATCTCCTATTCCATTGCTATGGCAGCGAACATTCCGCCACCAAATCACATGGTTCTCACAGGGGACTGGAATACTAATAGGGACAACTTCAGGGATGAATTCGAGGACTATGCGCTGGCGACCGGTCTACATGAGAAACCCAACGAGGTACAAGCGGCAACTCTGAGGAGTTTAATGGGCAGCGAATGCAGGCATATCTACCGGCACAATCTCACCCTCACGGCACGACAACAGTGTGATGCAAAGGCTATATTGGATGCATTGGAGAATTACTTCAAACCCGCCAGAAACGTAATTTACGAGCGGTTCGTTTTCGGAAGCTGCAAACAGGAAGAGGGTGAGTCAGTACACAACTTTGTAACCCGTTTGAGAGAGAAATCCGCCACTTGTGAATACGGGGGATTGAAAGATGAACTGATTCGTGACAAAATAGTACTGGGAATTGCAAATGAGAATACGCGCCGGCGTCTACTGAGAGAGAGAGGCTTAACATTAGTAACTGCCATCGAAATGTGCCGCACTGCTGAAGTCACTGACATGAGAATGAGAGCAATGGAAATGGAAACCCCACGCTCCGACATTGATACTGTTCACGCTGTTGCTAGGCAGACATTCAGACAAAACCAATCGAGGCAGAGTAATTCACCACGAACGGTGAACACAGAGAGCCCCGTAGCATGTAAATACTGTGGGAATACACACACACGTGGCAAAGAGCACTGCCCGGCCTACGGAAAACCATGCAGAGCTTGTGGAACGAATAATCACTTTGCAAAAGTGTGTCTCAAAAGCAAAAGAAGGGTGCGTGAGGGCAAGATTCACTGTGTTGATGATGTTACTCAATGTTCAGAGCTGAACAGTGAAAGTGACATTTACATGCATGAATCCATTGGGGCTGTACACTCAAGAGGGAAGAAATGGTTTGTGACACTACGATTACACAACAAGCAACAACAATGTCAACTGGATTCGGGTGCTACATGCAACGTAATGAGCTACAAAGACAAAATCAATCTGGCACCTGACACACATCTATTTCCCAGCGATTCTAGACTAAAGCTGTACTCAGGAGAACTAATGAGCTCTATGGGCACCTTTGAGACCGAATGTGTTATTCGGGGACGCAAACACAAGCTGGAGTTTGAGATTGTGAAAACCAGTCAAAATCCTCTCCTCTCAGGCTCTACATGCGAACGCCTGGGACTGATGCAGTTCACTGTACCAAATGACCTGCACATTGTGGATCATGTCCAGCATGGACCCCTGTCCAAAGAACAACTACTCAGCAGATATGACGATATATTCAACATGCCCGTTGAATCAGTGCCTGGGGAGGTACACTTTGAAGTGGATGAGAGCATTACTCCAGTCCAGTGTGCTCCTCGCAATGTGCCCATTGCAATGAAAGTGGCTGTGAAGGCCCAGCTGGACAAGTATGAGGCCGATGGCCACATGACATCTGTGACTGAACCAACTGACTGGATCAGCAATATGGCCATAGTGAAAAAAACAGAGAAGCTGAGGGTCTGCATCGACCCAAAGCATCTGAACCAAGCACTGAAACGATCCCACTACATCATGCCGACACTAGAGGATGTCCTCTATAAGCTTCCCAAGGCCAGGATTTTCACCTTGGTGGATGCCCGAGATGCATTCCTTCAATGCAAGCTGGACGAAGAAAGCAGCTTCATGACTACCTTCTGGACCCCCTGGGGTCGGAAACGCTGGCTCAAGCTCCCGTTTGGTGTCTCAGTGGCGCCTGAGGTATACCAACGCAAGCAGCACGAGTTACTGGCTGGGCTCAAGGGCATTGAACCCATCGCCGATGATATCCTGATCGTAGGCTGTGGTGAAACAGACGAAGAAGCAGAACGCGACCACGATGTGAAGCTCCTGGCACTGATGGAGCGCTGCCGATCAGTTAAGCTTCATCTTGGCCTGAAGAAGCTGCAGTTCAAGGTGAAAGACGTCCACTTCCATGGCCACATTCTCTCGGCAAAAGGCCTGAAGCCGGACCCAGACAAGGTCCAAGCGATCCTCGACATGCCAAACCCGTCTGATGCAAAAGGAGTACAGCGTCTCATCGGCTTTGCAAACTATCTTGCAAAGTTCATGCCACACCTATCAGCAGTCTGTGAGCCTCTGCGCCGGTTGCTGGACAAAGACACACCATGGCACTGGCTACCCAAGCACGAGGCCGCAGTGCAGGAGATTAAATCTCTGGCTTCATCCATGCCAGTGTTGCGCTACTACGACGTCACGAAGCCTGTCACAATCCAGAGCGACTCTAGCCAAAGGGGACTTGGATGCTGCCTTATGCAGGAAGGCCAGCCCGTTGCGTTTGCCTCGAGAGCGCTCACCCCCACCGAACAAAACTATGCACAAATTGAGAAAGAGTGCCTCAGCATCGTCTTCTCCTGCCAGCGATTCCATCACTACTTATATGGTCGAGAGCTGGTCACCGCTGAAACTGACCACAAACCACTCATTGCCATATTCAGTAAACCTCTCCTCAACGCGCCCACGAGGCTTCAAAGTATGCTCCTGACTCTGCAAAACTACAGCCTGAAGGTCATTTACAAGCCAGGACCTGAGATGTACATCAGCGACACACTGAGCAGGGCAACAGCACAATGTACAGGTAGAGGCACTGCCTATCAGCGGCAGGCCATCTGTTCGCTACAGCAGGAACAATAAGATGTTCAACAGATCAATCAGGCAGACTACTTAAACGTGACAGATCACCGCCTAGCCCAGATCAGGCAACATACTGACAAGGACGAACACCTACAGTCACTGAAGTCCATGGCTCTCGCAAGTTGGCCATATCTGAAAGAGGAGACACCTTTCACAGTGAGAGAATACTGGACCTTTCGAGATGAGATCAGTGTGCAAAATGGCGTCTTGTTCAGAGGTCAGAAGGTCATTATTCCCAAATCACTACGTCCAGAGATGCTTACCCGCATACACTCCAGTCACGTTGGAGGTGACGCATGCTACCGTCAGGCTCGTGAAACATTATACTGGCCAAACATGCAAGCAGAAATTAAAGACTTTGTCAGCAACTGTACCACATGCAACGAGTACGCTCATGAACAGCAAAAGGAAACCATGATGTCACACGAACTGCCCACAAGGGCCTGGCAAATCATCAGCATGGACTTATTCAGCCACAGACAAAAGGACTATCTTCTCCTCGTTGATCATTACTCTGACTTTTGGGAAATTGAACTGCTCCCTGACTTGTCTGCAGAGACGGTCATAAAGCGCTGCAAGGCGCAGTTTGCAAGGCAAGGTCAGCCTGACAAGGTAATCACGGACAATGGCCCACAATTCACTGCACAGTTCAAGCGTTTTGCCTCAGAATGGGAGTTTGACCACGTGACCTCCTCTCCAAGACACCCAAAAGCAAATGGCAAGGCAGAATCAGCTGTCAAGATTGCAAAAAACCTGTTAAGCAGGGCCTTGCGCGACAGCAACGACCCATGGAAAGCGATCTTACAGTGGAGGAACACACCCACCGAAAACATGGACAGCAGCCCAGCACAACGCCTTCTGTCCAGACTTCTGAAGACTACTATCCCCGTAGCTAACAAGCTACTTGAGCCCTGCGTCATGGTTGGCGTCACGGACAAACTGCGTCACAGAAAGCAGCTCGCTAAGTGCTTCTACGACCGGACTGCTCGAGACCTACCAGAGCTGGAGGTGGGTGAAACTATAAGGATGAAACCGCTGCCGGGAGACCACACAGGACTTTGGAGGCTGGGCACATGCCTACAGAGAGTTGCACCACGTTCTTACCTGGTGGATGTTGGTGGCTCCCTCTATCGTCGCAATCGGGTGGATCTGCGCGTAGCAGAGCAGACAAACCAGAACATGCCATACACTCACCTAGATGAGCTGGATCACAGTCCAGACCTAAGGGTAAGGGGTGCAGAATTGAGACATGAGCCAACTGAAGGTGAAGCTTCTACCCCACCAAACTCTCCAGCTCGTGGCCCTAATCCTACCCCTGTCAGAGCCAATACTTACTCACGGGTGGGTCGGCTGTGCAAGCCACCGGACAGGCTTACTCTGTAAGCAAGAGACTTAACTTGTTGTCTGTTAATTTTAAAAAATATTTCAAAAATTAAAAATTTTTAAAAAAGGAAGATGACAGCTGAAGTAAAAAGAAAATGTCATGCTTTTCAATTGTTATGACTTGACTGTTAAGAACTCAATGTTATGCCGTTATGTTTGCACTTTCTATTGAAAAGGATGATGTTACGGAGTCTAGTTGATAGTAATCGACTAGTTGGACTGTTCCCCAGACCCCAGGCGTAGGGATATGTATAATGCTTAACAAGGCTATTGAACTTAACATTGGTGTCTGTCTTTATTCCTTAATCCAACCTATCATACAGAAACAAATATCTCCCCCTTTGACGAGGGGGATGACCGCTGCAGCTTTTGCCATATAGACACACAGAACACATTTATATGTAGCCTTAAAATCCTCCAATAAAATAAAACATTAATTCACGATGGGGCGTAATTTCTTGTGGCAATAGCATAGCGGTGCTGGTCATAGTACAAGGTGAAAACAGGATGTTTATTAGATATTCCGGGAAAATGATCTGATATGTCATACTGTCTTGAATCAGCAATACTGCCTCATTCACATTCTTCATGAATAAAATGAGTAGGTCTGACTACAGCATCTTCGTCTCTTTGCTAACTACCCAGTACTACCCACTGTAGTTAGCAAATGGCGGTAGATCACTGCCAACACGTCTTAAAAATTAAGTGCAGTGATTGGTTACTGCCTGTTGATGTTTTACTGCCAACTCTGCGTGCGAGACGAGGCGTATTCATTAGTGGATTCAGTTGCAAAATGTTTTGCAACGAAAACGAGTTTCTATTGGCAGGTCCCTCCCCGCTTCGTTCCTGTTCCATTTTTTCTGTTTGCTTCTTCGAGTAAATGGTTTCCGTTTTGCAACAGGAAAAACTTTTAAAACCGAATCTGACTAATGAATACACCCCCGCTGTATTGACAACATTGACCATCTTCGAACAACGAAGGCGAGTTTCACAAAATAACACATTATTTAGATTGTTGCAACGATTAACAATATTATATTGACAATGAATTACCGCCTTTAGTCTTTACATGTATTTGAACGTCTTGATTCATCTTCATGGTATAGTCAGCTGTTGTTGTTGCTAGCTAGCGATAATTTCGTAGCTAACGTTAGCTATCTAGCTACCCAAATGGTTCCTCCAGCTGCAACTAATTATTTTGATGTTTCCATCTAGCTTGCTATCAAATTGAGACAAATGTAGCTATGTATGAGGGACCATCTCTATTTTGGACCGTTTTCAAGGACTGTCAATCTGAATTTAAAGTGCAGTTTTTTTTCTTCCAGTGGAACGTCTGTTACGTAACGTAATTTGTTGCACTGTCAACACAGTTTGTACTTGCAAGGTATGGTGGCTCGGCGAGATCTCGAGCTCTGTAACGTTGCCACAACGAAAACGAAGTAGCTTTGTGTTTCACACCTCCACATCGCTTATTATTAGATAGTTGCTTGCATGTTAAAGCCTATAACTGTCCATGTCAAAATCGTATGGTCCATTCGCGTTGTGGCTGCTATCTGGCTTGTTATTTCATAACCTGATAAACCTAGCCAGTCCTCCTGTTTAGTTTGACTTTTTGAGTCGTTACTTCATTGCTACTCACATTGTCTAATTAACTTTATTCTTATCACATAGAAACGTCTGGCCAAGGTGCATTGGGAAAGGATAGCCAGCTAGTTTGTAAACAATGGCAACCATGCGTCGTCCAAGGTACTCTCTCCGAGACTCTCTGTACTGGGATGAGACTGAGTGCCTGACGTACTATGGGATGCTCTCTCTACACGAGATGTTTGAAGTTGTCGGTTCTCAACTGACAGAGACAGACGTTGAGGTGCTGTCGTTCCTCTTGGATGAGACCTATCCGGCTGGAGGGCACCCCTTGGACCCAGCTGGCTGGACCAGCGAGCCCAGTGAGGAAGACCTTGAGGCCAGTAAAGGAGTCTCCCCCAGCCCAGTGCTCCTGGAGGCCTGGCGGCGGTTACAGCCCAAGGGTCCTGCCTTGGCCTGCCCTACTGCTGCCCGCCACAAGCCCAAGAGTGGTCTAGAACTGCTGCTGGAGCTGGAGAGACGTGGGTACCTCAGTGAGGGTAACCTGGAGCCCCTGTTGCAGCTGCTGCGAGTCCTGACACGACACGACCTCCTGGCTTTGGTGTCCCGCAAAAAAAGGAGGACAGGTAAGGGACATTAACAGAGTGCTGTTCATAACTGGAAGCCAACATGCAGTAATAGAGATAATGTTGTCATAATTTACATTTACATTTACATTTTAGTCATTTAGCAGACGCTCTTATCCAGAGCGACTTACAGTAGAGTGCATACATTTTATTACATTTTACATACTGAGACAAGGATATCCCTACCGGCCAAACCCTCCCTAACCCGGACGACGCTATGCCAATTGTGCGTCGCCCCATGACCTCCCGGTTGCGGCCGGCTGCGACAGAGCCTGGGCGCGAACCCAGCCCAGCCTGGGCGCGAACCCAGTGACTGGGTTCGCCTGTAGGCCTAATCACCTGTAGACCTACTTTTCCCAGCAGATTAAAGTCAGACACTGACACAGCAGAGTGCATACAGAGTGCATACGCACTCTGAGTACATACACAGCAGAGTGCATACAGTGTCTGACTTTAATCTGCCTCTCAGTATCACCAGAACGTTTCAGAGTGGACTACGGGACAGAGGACAGAAGACAGGTTTGCACATCTGGACTGACTGACCCCTGTGCACAGACAGAATCACATGATGAACACGCCACACAGCAATGGAGGGGGGGTAAGCTACTCTCTGGCACAATCTGCATGCCTGAACTTGTCTCTAAGAAATGTCAGTAACTGTTTCTGAAATTGTCTGGATTTGCACCAGTTAAACATTGCTGATTGGCTGGTTTTTGTGTCTGTCCAATAGGTGTTGACTCTGCCAGGCCAATGCCCGCCCCCCTACGGAAGAAGAGGGGTAAAGGCCGCCGCTGGACCAGCAAGCCCACCGCCCACAGGAGAAGAACGGGCATCCCCGAAACGCCTCCCCCACCTATACCTGAGAAAGTGACCTGCGGTAAGACAAGCCTCCATGCCTTTCTCTTTCTCTCTAGTTTCCCTTCCATCTCTTTCTCTATTTTCTTTCCATCTCTCTCTTTAACCCACTTGCTCATTCACCACACTCTCTCTTGGTTCCTCTCTTGCCATTATACATGTGTCTGAGTCTCTCTCTGGCTTATATCCATTTTCTATCTCACTTCTAATGAGAAGCTGTAAGCACCATCACCCCAACAGTCCTTAATAACAGTGATGATACTAAAAATCTCTGCCATATCAGAATGTCCCAGGCACCACCTTGTTTCACCAGTAAGTTTGAACTTAAAATGTCCATATCAAGCAACCTTGAATCCATGTCAGTCAGTGCCATGTTCATGTCCTCACATAAGATAACGACTTCAGTTTGCTCCCTCTGCTCAGCCTATACCCTGACCATAAGCTGACCGTCCCACCCTTGCTGGTTTGAGAATGGTTTGCATGGGCCTCCTGGGAGATCAATACTACCCTGCAGGCATGTTGGACTGAGTGGGCTGTGCTGTAACGCTACTGTGAGAGCAGAGCATGTGTGAATGAGTGACCGCTCATCAGTAAATACAACCCATACTGACTGGCTGTGTTTGACCGGACTTAACCCCTCAACCTGGTCATCATATGCTCTCTGTGGTGGTGAAACTGTCTCACACTCAAACATCACCAGGGTTTCAGACAGCGTTTTACACACTCCCGGGGTCTTTGATTGTGTGCTCCCTGCCACACTAACAAAAATAACAACCTGAAACTGAATGAAATTAAATCTATCTGGTCTGTTGTTTCGTGATGACCGTAGCACAGAGTGGAATTGGGTTGGCTCGCCTACAACTCCCATCTATCAAATATACTAGGCCTATGTCAGCCATTGTCTTCACCATTACCCGCTAGTGTCTCAAACTGAATAAGCATCCAGCCTTAATACTTGCCTTTTACCTATCCTGGCCATTCAGATAATGGGGAGGACACAATGGAAGGAAGCCTCTTTAGACTATTGAGATGCACCCTCAGTGAAATTCACACACCCAATGCACAGCTGTGTGAGTTAGCGTTTCTGTCTGAGCTCCACACAGCACAGCATTGTGAGTCAGCGTTTCTGTCTGAGCTCCACACAGCAGTGTGAGTCAGCGTTTCTGTCTGAGCTCCACACAGCAGTGTGAGTCAGCGTTTCTGTCTGAGCTCCACACAGCAGTGTGAGTCAGCGTTTCTGTCTGAGCTCCACACAGCAGTGTGAGTCAGCGTTTCTGTCTGAGCTCCACACAGCACAGCAGGCTTAGTGTAGTAGTGGGACATGGCATTTCAATGTGGCATTCAACCATAAACTCACAAGCGTGTAATGTTTCAATGGGACATTTCGGCGTCAACCCACAAGCTCGTTAAACGGAACAATTTAGTCTGTTCTGTGCAGACCAAAATAATGTTAAGCTGCCTTGCTCTTTTGTGACAATACTTGTGGGAAAAATGTATGCTTTAGACCTACATACCATAGCTGCCACACATGGTTGGAATGCTGCCTCGTAATCACTAGCCTGTGGTCCAGACTGAGGCCCAGGGGAAGGACAGCTAGGTGGTTTACTGTCTTCTACATTCGGTCTTTCACTTTATACGTCCACTATATACTTGTCAACCGAGCTTGTCTTTCTTCTTCATATAGCATAACTACTAGCCTGGTCCCAGATCTGCTTGTGTGATCATGCCACTCCTTGTCACTCATTTTGCATGACAAGGAGTGGAATGATATCTCAAATTGACTGGTACCCAGGCTACAAAACTACTGCTTGTGCTATCCCTTTCTCCATTTTTCTTCTCTCACTTTTCATCTCCCCCGACATATCTCCCTCTCTCGCACTTACCCAGTTTTTTTCAGCTCCTGTTCTTAAGAACCCTGCCTGGTAGGTCTCCTGTCTCTTATGTTGGTAGTACTGTCTGTCTTCTTCTATCCCTAACAAAGTTTAGAGAAAGTCCCGCTGAATTTCTGAATGTGTACTGAACATATAAGTTGAATTGATAGCCTCACACTTGCTGACATCTTCCCAGACCAGGGTGCGGTTTCCCAAAAGCATCTTAAAGCTAAGTTTGTTAGAATCTTTGTAGGAGCATTATTAAATCTCAGAGCTGTTTCCCAAAACCTTCGTTATTAACGTTACACTTGTAATCTAACGCTTGTCTCAGACCACTCATAGAACAGCTAAGTGGGTCTTTAGATGCATTTTTTGCCCTCCCGCGTCACTTTGTACACAGAAGAGCTCCGCTAAACATAGAATCACATGGTTTATCCGCCTCTGTGACCGCTTATAACTTCCGAACAAAGTCGACTACAAATACAAAGTTGACAATGTCTTTGCAATTGATACAAACAAGCAGCTTATACAAATTTTGGTGAAATTAAAACGTGAGATGTCTACATTAAAATATACATATAAGTAGGCCTATTTCAATCATTTATGGAGTTATATTTTGCTACTTGTAATTTGTCTGTATATATTTCATGCCTAATGTGTGCAATGATGTGCCAAATCTTGATTATCAAATGTTTTATATAACTAGGCAAGTCAGTTAAGAACAAATCCTTATTTACAATGACGGCCTTGTTCAGGGGCAGAACGAAAGATTTTGTCATTTGTCATCTCTGGGATTCGATCCAGCAACCTTTCAGTTACTGGCCCAACGCTCTAACCACTAGGCTACCTGCCGCCCCTAATGTTAAGGTTAGATTTGAATGGAGAAAGCTGATCCGAGAGCAGAGTTTCCTTTCTTTCAATACTATCAGTATCGACACAAGCCTCAACGACACACTTGGCGAACGTTCTCTCTGCGCGGTGTTTTTGGAAACACCTAAGTTCAATCGCTATCGGGAAACCGGGCCCAGGTCAATAGGCCCTTAGCCCTTCCAGTTCTGTTGCTGTACCTACCCTACCTGACAGCCAACTAACCCCTCGTACTGTGGCTATCCCAGACACAGCCACTGCCACAGCCTGACACGTACTAATGAATGATACTGCTTATTTATCAATATGATCTGATTTTTAACAACTTTTCGCAATCCATGAAGTCTCTTCTTCAGGGAGACAAAGATGTTTATGATTTTACACTGGCTTCGTAGCGCTCAAACATAACACTGCAACCCTTTCAAATGTGCCATTTTGTCCCCGTCGATCAGAACAGCCTTCTCTAAATCAACTGCACTAAGTGCCCTGTGATCAAACCCAAAACAATCTACCGAGGGATATCTGCCCCTTGCCCTCTGCAGTAGCCTTGCCCTCACAGTCCCAGCCATGTACCATACACAGTGTTGTTGCTTTGCCTCTGAACATGTTGCTGTCTTGACTCCGCATTTGATCCCCACCAGGTTGACTCAGGATTGTGACTCAGATCGAGTAACCTAGAGAGCGGACCTAGAGAGCGGAGAGAAAGGCTGGACAAAAATAAAAGTCTGGTCTGGCCTTTCACTCTGTCCGTACGATCTGCAGTGTGTGCTCACCTCAGTCGCTCGCTCTCTCGTCAGTCTGGCCCGATGCCCAAGGTAAAGAGGCCCTCCCCTTCAGAACGAGGGGGGGCTGCCACTATGCTCTGTGTTCAATGCCTGTGTATTATTCTAGCTATCCTGTTCCTCCTTACACCATTCAGAAAAAACAGTATGCTTTCCACAAAGTGTTCTGGAATGTTCCATGATTTGTCTATTACTCTAAAGAGGGGTGTTGGCCTCAGTGTTTCACAGAACTGACCAAAGTGTCCTCGGAAATATGCGTAGAATATTCCAGAAGTTTCTTAATCACCGTAATGCGACCTTGAACCTGACCCCTCTTCTGAATACCATGCTCTGACTCTCCAAATGACTCAAAGCTCAAACTGACCTGAACATTTTTTCTTAAAGGGGTAGTTCACTTCAAAGCCAAAGTTTGACAGATGTTTTCCTCAAAAGTGATAACTGGAATAACTAAATATTCCACACTGTCTAGTCTGGTGTATATCCCACTACATGCATAACGAAAACATCTGATTAACTTTAGTTTTGGGGTAAACTACTCTTCTAAAGCAGCCATCAAAATGGAGCCTTTTAACTGAGTCCCAATGGTTCTTATGGCATCAACTTCAGTAGATACCTCTGGTCAGTGATCACAAATACCTTTCTCAGAATTCAAACAACCCAACTGATTCTGGTTTACTAAAACAAAAAGAGACTAAACCCATTCTGGAATCTCAATTAAAAAATGTCAAACTGGTCTCAGAGATCCATTGATCTCAGTCCTCTTGTCAGTCTGAACTCGAATTCTATCCTTTATATGAACATAAAATGACAGCTTCTCTGGAACCTTTGCTCGAGCAGTTCTGAGGAAAATGACCCAACAGTGTTGTGTTAAGGGCTGTGTAACCGCATGCTGTATCTCATCTCTGACCCCTGAATGAGCTCCCAGTGTGGGGAGCAGAGATAGATGGGACAGTCCAGTCCAATGCTGCCTCACAGCATTCAGACCAAACCCATTACTACCTCTACTATCTTACCAGTCAGTTTGTTTTCACATAATCAGTTCCTTTTCTCAGTTCAAACGTTTCAGTTACAGTATTTCACTTATTTGTGGTTACAATTTCTCATGCCAAACTAACCTACGTTTAGAAGCGACGTAAAACTGTCCACCTAAACCGTAATGTTAAACAGTGGATTTGGAGGCATCAAAAACAATTCAAACTCCAAGTGATTGCCTTTGAACCAGTGTTAAGCTTGCCTGCTTGATCTTGAGAAACAACCAAATTGACAGATATCCAATCCAACTGTGCTTGTCTCTTTCTCTCTCTTTCTCTCCTTTCTCTATGTTCGCAGTTCAAAACAGACCGACTCGTGTGTCAGGAAAAAACATCCTCTCACACACACTGAGAGGGAGAGAACGAACACTAAATGCTCAAACCACACAAACCAAAAAAAGAAAGAGAGCTTTGGTCAAAGGGGAATAGAGAGAGGTCTATCTACCTGTCTCTCTCTATCCCGACCTCTCTCCCTCCCTCCCTCTCTTGGTCTGTCATTCAGCAGAAAAACGGATCGATAAAGAGTTGAAGCTCTTCGCACCAAGTGACTCCTCGTAAATGGGTACTTTTCTGTGGGGTGAATGGAGAATCTAACCAACTCCTTGTTTTAAAGGGAGAAAAAGAAAGTTGTGCCTCCTAATGTTCTGTCTAAATGGATCTATCTGTCTCTGATGAAGCGTAAAGTACTCTGTAACCTTAACAAAATCACTATGTACCCATTGTTTTAAAGGGCCTTCCTTTCCTGGTGCTCTCAGCAAGTCCATTTTTCACAAGTAGGTAGGAAGGAGCAGTCATTTAGAAGTATGGGGACATTGTGTAGTAGGTGTTGATGTCACAGTTCCCACACAGTATGTGACCCATGTCGCTAGACTTGTACATTGCAAAAGTGCACAATTGTTACAGTTTTACTCAGTTTATTATTTATCTGACATGTTTTACCATATCGACAATTGACAGGGGTATTATGCAGTCCAGGTAACTTTCAGATGTTATTAGTTTGAAGCTGACTTTCAGTTTCCTCTCAGAGCAGTACTGTGCCTTGTCAGCTGCACATCCTGTTTTAGCTGATTTGACACCCTGCTGGCAGGGAGAGATAAATGTATCCCCTAAAGCAGGGCTTCCCAAACTGGGTCCTGGGGCCCCCCCTGGGTGCACATTTAGGTTTTTGCCCTAGCGCTACACAGCTGATTCAAATAATCAACTAATCATCCAGTTTTGATTATTTGTGTCAGCTGTATAGTGCTTGGTCAAAAACCAAAACGTGCACCCCTTAGGGTCCCCTGGATCGAGTTTGGAAATACTGCCTTAGGAACAAACCATGTATTTTCTGATACAAAATGCCCTCAAATTGACAATGTATTTCCTGAAAGGGTCCATGATTTTACATGCAGAACCATCTCCCCAGAGTAACAATGGGGAGATGTTGGTGAGACATTGGAGTAGTGATGAGGGAAGGCAACCCTTCAACTATTTTTCACAACATGTCAGATTATAGGGCTGTGTGCATTTAGTCTTATTTTCGGGACTGTATGCGTCTTACTGTTCTCTATCAACCTCATTGACAAATGTCCTAAGAGCTGCTGTATCAATAGAGACAGAAATGTTCCTTGTACCATAACTTTGCCTCCTGGAGAAAAAAAATATTCAAAACACCTTCTGTATCCGATTTCTTTGTGTGCAAACTAACAGTTGAACTTCATGAAATATGATCATGATTATCATATTTGGCCTAATGTGATATAAGACATATTCTAGCTATCTACTTGCAGTTGATCTTAAGATACATTATTGTTACTGTGTTGTACATCAGAGCATGTTTTCAATGTTGGCAGCAAATGTAGGAGATCTGTCTAACCGGAGGATGTCTAACCTCCCCGATGGTCCAAGTAGTATGTGTTTTTATCCCCTCCTCATTGCAACCAAGCAAAGAAAGAAGGAACCAGTGTTTGGTTTTCTCTTACAAATGTTAAGAAATTCAGAATCAATTCAACATTTGCATTTCTAATGTTGGCATTTTCCAAAGCTGCCCCCTCCAGAGGCTGTCCCCCATGGCCCTGAACAATAATGTGGATGGAGACAAAGAACTCAAATGAATCACATATTCTAAGGAACAGTCATGTCCCTGGTTCATTTGGTACAACATTCCAGTTTAAATTGTCTGGTTTTATGTCTTGTGTCCTCGTTAGAGGAAGCAACTATTTGTCAGTTTCTCCTTTACCCAAACCTGGCTCAGTGTCTTCAGAGACCAAGGTATGTTTAGGTACCCAGTTCCTTGTGTATGGTACTACTACCCCCCCCCCCCCATCCTTTCCTTTCTGCCCTTTCCGTTCCATATTCCTTGTCTCTCACACTTAAAAAAAAATCCAGTTCTACTCTTTATCGTTCCTCCATTTTCTGTTACATGAAGTTGGGGAGAGCAAGATCGGTGGGGGTAAATCCAGATACACAGTTTGACAAATTATCCTCCATGTTGGCAACAAACATTCTTTGACAAGAATATTCTAATTTGAATAATTGTTTTCTTGGAACGTTTGGTGCTAACATGTTGCCGTGAAAGTAGTCTCAAACAAAGTTTGCCAATCTATTTACATCTCTGGTGGGGTGGGGTAGTGTGGGACTGGGAAGGTTTGGATTTTTTGTTGCAGCGAAGTCGGAAGGCCGCTGGTTCTGCTGGGCGCTTGGTGAATAATGGCAGTAGAGGAGGATGAGACAGAGGTCTGCTTGCCTTTGCTCAGTACAGTATGTATCTCCTGACCCATCTAACTGTACTGTTGCTGCATGACTGCTAATTCTTCTGTTTCTGAAACAGAACAAAAACATGTCACTGAAAGGTTGCTATCCATCTCAAGGGCTGTTTACAGTGTTAGAGTGACCTAACAAAATCCTCCAACCCTCACAACAAGTAGCATTTTATTTATGCCTGTTTTGTGCCACCTATAACTCATTATTAGTACAGTGTAACGAGCTTTGTAATTACTCAGAGAAATGGATTACATAGTTATAGCTCTATCTTTCAGTGCGTAGAGGTTTTGTGTAGATTACAGTGCCTGGCTGAAATCTCCTGGGCGAATAATGATGGGGGGTGGACTATTAGAACTGCACAGAGTGGTGTGGTGGTGTTTTTCCCTGATGAATATGCTTGTTATCCATCCTCTGATTTCACTCTACTACTTGACCGGACCAGGTCATATTTGTTCCCACTGTCAGGTTAGTGATAGTAGACGGCCTGGTTGGTATTACATTCACCTCTGTGCTCCACAGCTGTCTTCAGTTCTGCCTTGCCTGTATCACTTTTAAAGACAGACTTTTGTTATCAACTGTAGTTAATGACACAGCAGTGTCCTACACCAAATCAAATCCAAGTTTATTTGTCACATGTACCAAATACAACAAGTGTAGACTTTACCGTGAAATGCTTACTAACAAAACCGTAACCAACAGTGCAGTTCAAGAAGAGTTAAGAAAATCTAATACCAGTAAGTATTTCTATGTGGTATCCTACACTAATCACTAGTTTAATGTCAGATACAGTCCTGTTGAATGTAGTATGCTCCCCTTAAATATTCTTTACTTTGGCACTTGTCTATCAACCCTCCCATAGCCTGTTCTTGACAATTTTTGGGATAATATTCTGTGATTACGGCTTTATTTGAAAAGTTTTCTTATCATTTTATTTTGTGTTTTTGTCTCTATCTCTCTCTTCCCTTTGTTCTGACTCTGATCCCACCCTCCTTCTCATATTTGATTTTCACTCTCACATGTACTTGATATATCTCACCCCGCTCAATCTCCTGCTTCTACAATTTCCCTCTGTCCCTTTTTGAATATGTTTCACCTCTTTGCACCCTAAAATCACCTCTCCTGTGCCTCCTCTACATCTACCCCTCTTCTCTCCTCCCCTACACCTTCCTCTCCACCACTCTCCCTCCCTCTTCTACCCATTCCTCTTCTCTCTCTCTGTCCCCTTTCCTCCCTTCACTCTTCCCCTACCTCCATCTCCTCACCCTCCCCCTCCCTACAGACATTCGTCTGCGTGTGCGAGCAGAATACTGGGAGCATGAGTCGGCTCTGCGCGGCGGGGTCTCCTCGGACAAGCAGCAGCCCCTGGAGCGGCAGTTTGAGCTGTTCAGTCGTGCCACCTCCGTGCTGCGCGCCCGCGACCTGGGCTCCATCATCTGCGACATCAAGTTCTCAGAGCTGGACAACCTGGAGGCCTTCTGGGGGGACTATCTGAGTGGAGCGCTGCTAGAGGCCCTGAAGGGGGTGTTCATCACAGACTCTCTGCGGAGGGCGGCGGGGAGAGAGGGGGTCCGGCTGCTGATCAGTGTGGACCAGGATGACTACGAGGAGGGTCGCAGACTGCTGCTGGATGCACAGGAACAACAGGCCGGCTGCTGGGGACGAAACAGGTGAGCCTCATTGCTCTCTCCATTCTGGTTCTGTTATACTGTGTTAGTAAGCTGGTTTCTTAAAGTACTTATCTGTTATGTGGTATGTACTGGGGCCATGCTGACCACTACAGGGGGTGGGGGGGGTCATAGATATGGACTTGACTGGTGGTCATGAATTGGAATAGCTATGTAATGCCACCAATAACCACTAGATGGCAAACTTTGCCCACAGGCATCAGAGCCAATAACAACTACCTGGTCTCACGTTGTCATACTTCCTAGACGCAACCTGAGAAAGCTGGTTATGGACGTTCGGCTCTGACAGACAGACAGGCAGCTGTGCGAGGTTGTGTTAATCATTTTCGGCTCACGACAGTTCACACAACAGTTCTAGAATCCTCAGAGACAATGAATAATAGTTGTAATTCTAACCACCGTCCTCCACTATGTTCCCTCTGCAGGTCATGAGCCCAAGGATAGAGGAATGAAAAGGAGAATAAAACATGAAGAGGAACATTTTCTTTTTTCTCTCCTTTTTAAGTCTCTCATGCTGAGAACAGAGAATACAGCCACTCCTAGGTCAGGGGAATAGTCCCCAGTGAAAACAGCCAAACTTGAAGTGAAGGCAAACTGGACTAAAAGACTTGACACACGGTTCTGTTTGGAATTGATAACACAAGTTGCACAGAGCCTAGATGCCCTCACGGCACTGAGGAAGAGAGTGCCTCTGAGACACACAGAGAGAAACTAAACTTCCACTGTAACACACACACAAACTACCACTGTATCTAACATACACGCTCTGTAAAATCATCCACACGATGAACCATCAGCGCTGCCTGTAAGACTCATTGAAGCCTAGAGACATTTCTTGCTAACAGTGACAGCCCAGATACCAACTAGACTGTGCGCTAATGCTGAGAATCTCTGGTTATGTTTGAGGAGCGTGTGAGATGCCCTGCAAGGCGAACTTCACCCGCCTAAATATTAGTTTGCGTTTCCATTGAAATGTATGATTTTGAAAAGATGAGCGAGACTGCAGCTCTCAGACACTGAGGGAGAGATGATGGGAAAATGAGATTATGTTTTGACCTTTTGGGAGAGAATTAGAAATAGATGGCGAAGTGAAGACTACCTGAGGACAGTGTAGTGGACAAATCGCTGGTCCTTCGAGAACTCCAGTCCACACACACACACACACACACACACACACCATGATTACAAGCCACTGGTAGTCCCATCACTGTGCCATGCTAACCCAGGGCCTGATAGCTGTGGTCAGTGGCCATCTCATCTCAGATGCCAGGAGATGATGGGAGTGATTACCTCTCAACCTCAGCCAACCATGGAGAACTCATCACATCACCACAAGTTGTTGAACAGCAGCTGGGATAACACACACTAGGCTGTGCTCACCCCGGCTTCCAGCAAGGCCACTGCCTTTCCCATTGGAACTGGAGCACAGGACAGTGCTTCAGTCAATAAAACTGATGTGGAGGAGATCAAAATCAGAAGGATACATCCTAGTTCCACTCAGTCCTGCCTTGTAGGCCCCACTAGAGTGGCTCACAGAGCGCTGTCTGTCTCTAGTCTAGTCACCCTGGTGGAACTAATGCCTGAACTCCTCTGAGTGGGATCAATAACCCCCTCTGTCTCTCCACCACCACCGTGGGAGGAGAAGGAGTAAGGGGAAAGAGAGGAGAGGAAGAAGAAAGAGAGGAGAGGTAGGAGAAGAGGGAGAGGGGGGAAGGATCCCCACCTCCATCCCGCCTTTCAGCTCCTGGACAGCCGCCTCATCCTCTGCAGGATAAGTCTCCTGATGCAACCAGGCTGCCTGGTCTGCTACAGCACTGTGTCTGGTTCACACAGCCCTATGAGACCAGGGATGGAGGCACTCAGGAAAACCTTAGTAGTGTTTTGCTTTTTCTGTGTTTTGGTATATGGATTCGTTAGTGTAGCTTTGTATTGTTCATAAGAGAAAATAACAAAAATACTGTGTGTTCTAGTTCATTAACTTAGGGTGAACTTTTGTTTAAGTAGCTGGATATTTTATTTAGGCACTGCAAAAGTGCTGTATATTAGTTTAATATATTAGTGGAAAGTTGGAATTATTTCAAATAAAAATAAATGATTTATCAAAGGTTTATTGCATCTATGATGTAACCGTTTCTTCAGAACATATTCACACCCCTTGACTTTTTCCATATTTTGTTGTTACAGCCTGAATTTTAAATGTATTAAATTGAGATGTGTCACTGGCCTACACACAATATCCCATAATGTCCAAGTGGGATAATGTTTTTACAAATGTATTACAAATTAAAAGCGGAAATGTCTTCAACCCCTTCAAAGTATTCAACCCCTTTATTATGGCAGACCTAAATAAGTTCAGGAGTTAAAAAATAATTATGCAATTTAACATGTTTAACATGACCTTTGAATGACTAGCTCATCTCTGCACCACACACATACAATTCATTATCTGTAAGGTCCCTCAGTCAAGCAGAGATTCAACCACAAAGACCAGGGAGGTTTTCCAATACGTAGATGGGTAGAAAGAAAAAAAAAGACATTGAATATCCCTTTGAGCATGATATTCATTTAACTTTGGACGGTGTATCAATACACCCAGTAACTACAAAGATACGTGTCCTTCCTAACTCAGTTGCCAGAGAGGAAGGAAACTGCTCAGGCATTTCACCATGAGGCCAATGGTGACATTAAAACAGTTACATAGTTTAATTGTTGTGATAGGAGAACTGGGGATTGATCAACAACATTGTAGTTACTCCACAATACAAACCTAAATTACAGAGTGTAAAGAAGTAAGCCTGTACAGAATACAAATATTCCAAAACATGCATCCTGTTTGCAATAAGGCACTAAAGTAAAAATGGCAACAAAATTAACTTTGTCCTGAATACAAAGTGTTATGTTTGGGGCAAATCCAACACATCACAAAGTACCACTTATCATATTTTCAAGCATGGTGGTGGCTGCATCATGTTATGGGTATGCTTTTTATCAGGAAGAACTAGCAAGTTTTTACTTATAAAAATAAACTAAATGGAGCGAAGCACATGCAAAATGATAGAGGAAAACCTGGTTCGGTCTGCTTTCAACAGACACTGGGAGACATTCACCTTTCAGCAGGACAATAACTTTAAACACAAGGCCAAATATACACTGGAGTTGCTTACCGAGACGACATTGAATGATCCCGAGTGGCCTAATTAGTTTTAACTTAAATCAGCTTGAACATCTATGGCAAGATTGAAATGGCTGTCTAGCAATGATCAACAATCAACCTAACAGAGCTTGAAGAATTTTTTAAAGAATAATGTGCAAATATTGTACAATCCACATGTGCGAAGCTCTTAGACTTACCATGAAAGTCTCACAGCTGTAATCACTGCCAAAGGTGATTCTAACATGTATTGACTCAGGGGTGTGAATACTTATATACATTTATTTAACCAGACAAGTCAGTTAAGAACAACATTTTCACTTCCTCATTATGAGGCATTGTGTGTAGATGGGTGAGAAAAATGTATTTAATACGTTTTGAATTCAGGCTGTAACAACAAAATGTGGAATAAGTCAAGGAGTATGAATACTTAAGGCACTGTGCATGGTTGTTTTTTTGGTTCATCTGTCTTTGTAAGTAGCATTGAAAGATACTGTTTGGACCACTGTTGTAAGAACAAGAACTGTAAAGTAATGTACAAAGTGCACACATTTGAAAGAGGCATATTTGTTTTTTAGCAATGTATTTAATACGTCAACTTAAACAACATGAGGAAAAGGGCTTTGAAGAAAATGTAGCAAACTTTTTAACTTCCTTTTTTTGCAAAAACACCCAGAAAGGAAATATTTCTTATTTAATGCATGTATGCCTGAATTCTACTAAAACCATATGAACTAGGAACTGAACGTGGGCTTTTTTGACCACAAACCACTAACATCTCATGCTGAGGCTCCAGACCCACATATTTGACAACATTTAAGAAAACAGACTGAACATGACTTCATCGTTCCACTTGTGAGTCTTGTGCCAGGCCCTGAAGCAGTTTCTGCCCGGTATGAGACAGAGGGCCACCTGACAGGCCTCACACTGCCAGATGGTCTTCATCCACTCTTTCTCCTGTTTACACCACACACAGGCCTTCCTGCCCTGGGTGGCCCTCTGCGACCGACAGACAGACAAGGGGTTGTTCAGCGGGACAGGGCAGCACCTCGCCCTCTTCTTCATCTTCCTCTCAGGGGGGGTGGGAACGGCCGCACCACTGCACCTGGCTCTCTTCCTGTTCTTCTTCCTCATCTTCTTCCTCTCAGGGGATGTGGAAAAGGCTTCACCACTAGATGGGGATGTGGCTACACCTGACTTCAAGGTAGGGCTTGTCGCTACCTTAGATCTCAAGGTAAATGTAGTTACACCTATCTCACAGGTAGGGGGTGTGGCTGTAGGTGGCCTACGTCTAATCTCCACTAGGTTAGGGGTCCAGGGGCTGGGAGGACATCTGGATCTCTTCACTTGCTGAGTGGCAGGTGGGCCAGGGATTATTTTCTTCTTCTTTGACTTCCTGGTGTCTGGAGGTTCAGAGAGAGGGGCTGGCTCCAACTTCCTGAAGTAGAACATGATAGAACAGACACAAATTAAACAGAAATCTTAGAACAGAAAACAATGTGGACAATAGAATCTGAAAATAAGAAATGGAGATTCAACTGACTACATAATAGTGTGACTATAATATGAGAACTAGAGAGTGACCTGGTCCTCTTCAGTCTCTTTGTGGCAGGTGGACCTGGGATCTCCATTTCCGCTGACTTCATGCTCTCTGGTGGCTCAGAGAGAAGGCCTGGGGCTGGCTCAGAGAGGCCTGGGGCTGGCTCCAACTTTCTGAGGTAGAAGTGACACAAAAGAAAATCTTAGAACAGAAAACAATATTGACAATGTGGAATTAGAAATTGGGATTCAACTAACTAATGGTGTGAATATAGTATGAA
This sequence comes from Salvelinus fontinalis, assembly GCF_029448725.1. Classification (NCBI taxonomy): domain Eukaryota; kingdom Metazoa; phylum Chordata; class Actinopteri; order Salmoniformes; family Salmonidae; genus Salvelinus; species Salvelinus fontinalis. Next base: position 9,952,427 of record NC_074702.1, read on the forward strand.
ATAACTATGACTAAAGTGTAACCTGACCTGGTCCTCTTCAGTCGCTTTGTGGCAGGTGGGTTGAAGATTCCTGCCTTCTGCTGGGGCTCGCTGGTCTCTGCTGGCTCAGAGAGAGGTACTGGGTCTGGCTCAGAGAGAGGGACTGGCTCTGGCTCAGAGAGAGGGACTGGGTCTGGCTCAGACATCCTGAAGGAGGTGGTCAAATGCGCAGTCACACTCACAAATCATGAATTGTTCATTTAATTGAATCATGTAACTCTGTTACTCACAGGGTTGGGAAAAGGCACCTTCTCTTTGGGATGGTATTGGGGCTAAAACAATGGAAATGGGTTTAGATGCATGTCAGATGTGTTAATCCGATTTTTTATAACAAAAAACGAGAACTGAGCATTTAGAATGTTTGAGACTTGCCTACTGGTGTCAGTTGGGCCATCATGAAACTTCTCTGCATCCTGTGAGACAGGTGGTCTGGGGAAAGTCGTCTTCTTCTTTGACATCCTGGTCTCTGGTGGTTCTCTGGTGGAGTCAGACACAGGGACCGGAGCTGCGTCCTCTTCCCTGAGAGAGGACATGTATTACAAGAACTGAGTTAAAGGTAGACTCAGCGATATGATGTAGATACAGAAAGTAAACAGCATAGTACGTCAATTTCTACAACAACTAAGCGTTGAAGTGCAAGGCTCAACTTCTTCTGCTGTTTTGGCCCCCTGGCTACCACGCTGTAACAGTGTGAAGCAAACCTGTGCACATGTGCAGATACTGTGTGACTTTGTGTGACTGTGTGAGAGCGTGAAGCCAAGTGCTCTGCTGGTCAGCTACTGCATAGCAACCTAGCGGTGCCAAATCCCCTGGTCTGACTTAGAAAGTCTATATAAAGTATGATAGCTAGAATGGCCTAACATTTTTTTTTTAACAGCTGGTTTTGCCTCTAAAATGTGTTTACTATGATCAAGTTCGATCCCACAGTGAATTATTTAAAAATTCGATACAAAACGATATATGAAATTAAATACGGATCCATTTTGACTACTAGTCCTCACACATGACCATGTTTAAATAAATAAACAATATTTAACTAGGCAAGTCAGTAAAGAACAAATTCTTATTTACAATGACGGCCTACCCCAGACAAACCTGGACAACGCTGTGCCAATTGTGCGCCACTCTACGGGACTCCCAATCACGGCCGGTTGTGACACAGCCTGGATTCAAACCAGGGTGTCTGTAGTGACGCCTCTAGCACTGAAATGCAGTGCATTAGACCGCTGAACCAATCGGGAGCCCGACACAGACCAGACCAATGCACTGACACAGACTAATCACAGGCCGGCAGGCTACGAAGAGGCGTGCGCCCTCATGCACGTGTCTCTCATGCAGGATGAAAATGACTACATCGAACATTATCCTTTGCTGATTTTGGCCACTTTCTCGATGATCCTTAGCAATGTTGGTGCCATTCAGCCCAATGGGGCGGCAGGTAGCCTAGTGGTTAGAGTGTTGGGCCAGTAACTGAAAGGTTGCTGGATTGAATCCCTGAGTTGACAAGGTAAAAATATGTCCTTCTGCCCCTGAACAAGGCAGTTAACCCTCTGTTCCCTGGTAGGCCGTCATTGTAAATAAGAATTTGTTCATAACTGACTTGCCTAGTTAAATAAAGGTTGCATATAGGCAGGTCATGACTAGAAGGGATCCAGCTTCTGACAAATTAACATCAGATTTTACTTCGTAGCAGGTTAGGAAAAATTACAAAGCAGGTTAGGATAATTAATAGCTGGTTAGGATAATATGGTTAAAGTAAGGTTAGGAAAATGGTTAGAGTTATCTAAAATCCCAAAAGATTCAACTTTTGATGTTAATTTGACAAAAGCTGGATACCATCTTGTCTTGACCCATTCAGCAATATGGGGCGTTTCAAATTCAAATATTTCCGACTTCATGAGCCATCGGGATTTTTCCATAGGGATACGAGGATGACGTCGGTGCTATCTAATGGTTTTGATGTCTATGGGGAGGAAAGTCTTGCATCTGGCTCATCTCAATATCTGTGGTGCTGCTTGTGGCAACGTCATTTCGCTGAGTCTACCTTTTATATAGAAAACAGTACAGTACAGGCACGTGTAGCCTATTAATTCACATTTACTCACAGGTCAAGAGGTGGGAAAAGCCAAAGACACCTTTTCAGTCGTCTGGTGACTTTTGGACTAAAACAAAGTAAATAGATTTAGATACATGTGTAGAGTATACCTAAATGTGAAGGTCTTTAATCGTAACTCGTTTAGTTAAAACAGAAACTCTTTAGTGTCAAGGCATCCACTGTTTGATGAGATATCGTCAGAGGATCCAGAGCGCCTGTGTCCAAACGTCTTCTTAAATAGCAGATGTGCTTAAAACATGAATGTTGGTTGCAATTTCCTACAAACTCGGCATTTTCTAAATTCTAATTTCATACCCAACCTTTAACTGAAATGGAAGTGTTGCTCTTTTGTTTAATCAGTTCTGGGCATGCTTGGTCCGAGCCGAGTCGCATGCAAATTGGAGCTAACAGCTTTTCAATGCATAAAAAAGGATAAGCTAAACATACATGTATATGTATATTTCATAACTCACCTCTTGGATTTATTCTGGACATTATGCTTGGTCTGTCCACTGTGGTCCTCGCTTTTCATCTCCAGAAAGGACGTGGGCATTTTCAGCCCGCGCTCACAATAGTTGGGGTCTAGGTTTTCGACTGGTGCCAGCAGGAATAATATCCGATGTCCAACAACGATACAATTAATCCGCGCGCTGACTCACTGATGTTGGTAAATTAGTTCCACGGCGTTTCTAATGTTCAACATAGGCTACTATCTAAAGTTAGAAAGACTAAAATAACATTGCAGTATTCTTAACTCAATGTACTGAAATCTTTATTATGCACAGTTCAAATATAAACAACCAAGGTTAAAATATAATCTACCCATCTCTTCCAGGTGGGCCTGTGGTCATTGTGCGAGTGACTAGTGAATTTGAAAAGGTAGGAAGATCCATCCATTTTGTGTGTAAACTTACTGTACCAAAAATATGTGGTGCAAATTTGGTTACATATAAATAAAGACCCACAGCTCCTGATTTTGCCTAAAACCACCTTTCTATGTGCCTGTTCCAAAGTAGCATTTAGTTATAGTATGAAGCTACGAAAATAGCCTAGGCTACCACATTAACATTTATTCTGGCAATTTGGGTAACAGGTAGGCTATGTTGTGTGTGTTCTGCAGCGGTGAAAACATGAATTATTTTCCTATTCTCTCAATTTCCACCATGACGGTAAAAGTCTTAGAACCGTGAAACACATTATTACGTGTTTCGCGGTTCACAGTTATGATGACTACCTTGTTTTAGTGTGGATCACAACGTTGATGTAACAATGTTATGGGTAATAATGTTGCGTTCTGACCACGCCCACCCTTAATAAAGCCTAGGAATTTTCAAATGTCTCCATAGTTTGATCAGCAGACATGGAGAACAGCAAGGGGGACCAACCCCCAGAGAAAAATCTGATTGGGCCTTCACTGCCTTTCTAAGAGGCGGTATTATTTGATGGCCAGCCAGACTGCCAGAGGTATCCCTTGATGAACCGAGGGATGTTTGGAGGCCTGTCCTTCTCAACACAAAGCCAGGAACCAGGGACACCCAGGCTCATGCGCACCAACTCTGACTTCTGCAGAGAATTGAAGGGTCAACTGAAAGGCTGCTTTGATGGTCCAGCTCTGAGCAGTGACTTCCTTAATGAAGACCCTGTCTCTCTAAAAAATGTTTTTTTCAAAGAGTTAGGGGATCTAGGCCTGGAGAACTCTGGGGCAACATGTTCAACCATGGAGGAGCCTCAGCCTGCTGTGACCAACACCATGCTCCTGGAGACCAACACCCCTGAGCCTGGCTCTCCAAGCCAACCGCCAACTGTCTTCCCTGTGGACCTGGCCGCTGAGACTGCCCCTTCCCTTCAGGAGCTCTTCCAGCCACAGATGTTCCCTGAAGTGTTCGGACCAGGCTGTGGTATAAGTAGCACTGACCTGCTGCTGCCTACCAGCACACCCCCTCCTGGTTACTCACCAGCCTGTGGATCCACCCAGGGTGATGATGGACCCAACAGGGGCTCTATGAACAACCTCAGTCTGGACACGAACTCAGCCCCGATAACACCGCTACTATCCCAGCATGCCCTGCCACAGGTGGAACAGGCTCAGTGCTTTCAGCTCTGCCGAGACTACATCTTTGAGCCAGGGTTTAGCCCATCCCACCTCTGGCCCCAGATGGTGAAGTTTGATGCTACCCCCCAGGCTCCCACCACCGTGCATCTCTCCGACCCCATGGAACCCACTGACACCACCACTCTGCTCTCCCAGCCCAGCAGCCCTCTGTCAATGAGCACCAGGGACGCCGGCCAGATCCACATCCATGTCACCGGGGTCAATGAGGTGGTTGTCATGGTGACCGAGGTGGAAGGAGAGGAGGCAGAGGAGCTTCAGAGCCTGATGACCATGGCGCCCCAGTCGTCGTGCTGCCAGCTGGTGATGGAACAGCCAGAGAATGCAGTGAGAGAGGAAGAGGGGGATGAGAAGAAGAAGGAGAAGCCTGGACGCTGCTGGAGTGAAGGGTGCTGTTTCTTCTCTTGCATGTCGAGCAAAACAGAGCAATGAATAAAAAGCAGTATTCGTTTTTTAAATTCAATTTCTATCTGTTGTGTGTTTCTATACTGTATGATTTACACTGAGTGTACAGAACATTAGGAACACCTTCCTAATATTGAGTTGCACCCCCTTTTGCCCTCAGAACGGCCTCAATTCATCAGGGCATTCTTAAAAACATGAATGTGGGCTACAATTTCCTAAAACTTGGCATTTTCGAAGTTCTATATAATTTCATACGAGGCAACCTTGAACTGAAATGGAAGCATTGCTCGGTTATTTCATCAGTTCTGGACATGTTTGGTCCGAGACTAGATGCATGCAAATTGGAGCCAACAGGCCTGGTAGCTACCTCCACCATAGGGTTACAATGCATAAAAAAGGATAAGGATTAGCTAAACATAAACATACATTTATATGCATATTTCACAACTCACATCTTGGTCTTATTCTGGACATTATGCTTGGTCTGTCCACCCTGGTCCCCGCTTTTCATCTCCGGAAAGGACAGGTGTGCTTTTTTTACACCGCGCTCACAATTGTTGGGGGCTAGGTCTTCGACGGTCTAAAGATAATAGAGCTGGAGCTCTCTGGGGAAGGGATTACTGTATGTCCACCTGAAGCAGGCTAGGCTATCTCCCATTCTGTTTGTGCGGTAAATTCTGCTGTGTCTATGTTCGTGCACACAGATGTCTACCATTATCATCAAGGAATATGTTACACAAATAAGTAAATCCACCAAAAACAAGGTTCTCATTCATTCTTTTTTTCTGTTAAATAACACTGTTTCTGGCCTGCAGATGGCAGCATGAGGTGAATAGTCCATTTGAAGAGAGCTGCATATAGAAAAAGCCTCACTGAATATCCAGAGTTAGGCCTATATGTCCGGTCTAGGAACTGTGGATCTAACTTCTGTTCCAGGTCATTGCGTTTTAGGAATTGATGGACCATGAATATTGACCATTTAATGTTAATTGATTGCTAGGCTATTAAGAGGCTATTGTCTATTAATTAATCAGCTTACAACAGCCACTGACCCTTCAAAATGATCTGTGACAACAAATGTGTCACCTCTCATAAGCATGTCAGGACACCTTTTTCGTATACCTTTTATTCTATATGCCTTCTTTATACTGTATGAAATCATATATTCCGCAGAATACAGAATACAGCCAACACTGATGATTTTACTGTGTGTTATTACCATATTATGACATGTCCATTTTGAATTTGATTTCTTCGAAATTTCGAAATCTGTCCTCACACTCTCTTAAATGACAATCTCTGCCTCTCTCTCTCTCTCACACACACACACACTATTCCTCTTGCTCCCCCGGTCTCACATGCACGCGCCTCTTTCTCCTCAGCAGCAGCACCACAAACACCACGTCGCCATGGAAACCGCTGAGAGACGTCGAGAGTGAAAGATGGGAAGGGAACGCGAGCTGTGGAGAGAGAGCGAGAGAGGAGAGCAGAGGAGAGGGGGGCACAATTAGGACAGCAAGGGAGACATGAAAGGTTAGGGTGTTACCTACCATAACAGGGCGGACGCGTGCTCCCAACCCCCGCACCCCAAAACCCAGCCTTCACCTCTAACCTTCTCCCAATTTCTAATTCACAGCCCCCACCCCAGATTGTGTTACCCTTATGCCCTTCCTCCCTTTTTCCCTGGCCCCCCATACACACACCTCTCCCCATCTTTGCACTCCATCCCTCTCGTGTTCAGACAGGCAGCTCGCATGGCGGGGATAGAGACGTTCACCGATGGAAGCTCTGGTAAATTTTCACCTCCAAAAAAGATAAAGATTTCATATAAGGGCTCAACTTTGCATAGTGATAACTTATCTTTGCATTCTGCTTCCCATGTTTCCCCTCTGCCTCTCCCCATCCTCTCTAAACCCTCCACCTTCTCAAGTATATTGCTTTTCTGTTTCAATCCACAACCAGAAAGACTTTAGTCCAATTTCGAGGCCAACTTGCAGAGAGGGAGAGAGAGAAGGCGATGGACAGAGAAATAACGGCCTTAGTGATTTCTTGCGCGGACAGTGATTTTCTTTTTATTGATTAGAAAATAAATAAATTCATGGCAACCCTTTCCCTCTGTCCCTCTCATACCCCCGCTTTCCTTCTCTCGGTGGGCGAATGGCGCTGTCATTCACCTGCTCTGCATGCTGTATTTCTGGTTGTGAATCGCGCGAATATTTGATTTGGAATATGAGTTCGCTCTACATTATGTATGCACGTGCATCATGTGTCTGTCTGTGCTTGCATTCGTTGAATGCGAACATTACGCACAGAATGTTTCCTCTTATCGTTTATTGATATGATATGCTGTGTGTTTTGATTATAATGTCATATGTCTATTTACATAGCAAGAGTACATGACTGGGGTTTGCGATGAGTCATTTGATTCAGATATCCAGCCGGAACGTTGCATAACAATGAGTGGTTATTTAAAGTCGTTTTTTAAATAGGCTACAACCCCAATTCAGTGGAATCCCTTGATGCCGCTATGAGCCGTTTGTTGTTTAATTGTGTATAGTCTTCAAATGTCTGCCATGAGAGAAAACCTATATGTTCACCCACTCAGTGGACACGAATAGGCTATTATTTGCCCTTGACTGTGACAGTATAAAGACTATGTGTATTTAGTGTTATTGGGTGGGATTGTTAATCAATGTGGTCGATATTTGTTCGGCAGCTTGCCCGATCGCCGCAGATAATAGGCTACCTTCCACAATAACACGGCCCCTACACGGCCAGTAAGAGTGTTAGTGCCGTTGTAGGGCAGATAGACCGCAGAAGGGAAATCGATGGACAGAGTGAGTTAATTATGAGAAAATCAATTAAGAGGAGGGGATTGAGCCTTTATAAGGCCGAGCACTGAGACAGAGCACCCGCAGAGGAGAGCTGGGGACGGGCGGACACACTCAGGCTGCAGGGCTGGCGGAGGTTCATCCTCTGTCTGCCCGGCTCTGCTTTTCCATCTCGCTCCTGACTCTAGGAAACTGAGCGTTCCATGTGATGTAATTGAACAAAGGCAATGTGATCTTATCTCTTTTAACCAAAATCTATTCATGAAATACAGTATTGATCACTGTGTTGAAATGATGATTGTCACGTAGGCTAGTTGTGTTTTGTGTTTTAATGTAATGTAATATTAAGGATTGTATCATCCTGGGAATCGTTGCTATTTGAAACACATTCTTCTCACACATAACAGGAACTGGGCAGCAGTGTGTGCCTACAACACACACCACACCTCTGCTGCACAGTTGCTATGTGTGTGCGTGCATGTGCAAGTGTCCATATATTACTGGTGTTGGGCCGCTAACATTCCGAGAACCTATTGCCATTTAGAGGTCATTATGTGGCTCCACGTGCAGTGGTTGATTCACGGACAACGTGCGGTGTAAATAGAGGGACTAAGGACTTGGAGCGACAGACAGACAGGCACGAGAAGAAAAGGTACAGGAAGACACGATACACAAAATATGCCCCCGAAGACATGATACACAAAATATGCCCCCGAAGACATGATACACGAAATATGCCCCCGGCAGCCCCCCAAACCGTAGTCCACTGGTTAAAAAGCAACAGACACTGGTCAGTGGTCAGAGGCAGATGTTTCAGACAGGGTTTAAGCTGAGACAGAGAGAGAAGCAATATCATATTATTAGTTATGGCCATTGATAGGTCTAATTGTTAACCACGCAAACACACGTTTAATCCGATATTGGGTGATAGTTTGTTAGCTGGAATATAATTTTTAAATATGAACGATCTTGCTTCTATGGGCTATATTTCGTTAAAGTCCACACAATACACAGGTGTACAGTCCAGTGTAGGCTATTTTAATATTATGGGCTTACATCTCTATATCTGCCTACATAGGCCTCCAATATTATCTAATAATGTGGTTTAAAATATATAGTATGTTCGTGTGTAGTGCCGTGCGTATTAATTATTTTGTAAAAACTGTGAAAGAATTGTGTGCACCTAAAATATTCCAATGTGATTTAATACATTCCACATAAAGTAGGCCTATACTGTATAGCTCTCTCATTTTTACATTTCAAAGTCGTGATGGTGATGAGTTTTAAAAGTATTCAGTTAGCCTGCAGATACATAGGCTATGTATTCAATAAGCATATGAAGCAAGTCTGGTTAGCGTTTTCCCTCAATCTCTTTTAAATTCGGTAAAGGGGAAACCCACTCTGCTCTGTTCTTAATCCAGTCAATTGACTAACGATGATAATTCGAGGGTTGGTTGTATGATTAGGCTATACATCTCTCTTTAACTAGTAAGAATACAATATGTGAAGTTTAAACGTCAAGTGAAAAACGGTGGTGTGTGTGTGTGTGTGTGTGTGTGTGTGTGTGTGTGTGTGTGTGTGTGTGTGTGTGTGTGTGTGTGTGTGTGTGTGTGTGTGTTAAAGCACTTGAATATGTGCACTGGAATGCAAATAAACACGATTTCCTGAATATGGTTATGTAATAGCATATGCATATTTGCATTCAACATTCAGTTGATTATCAAAAAACGAAAGGAAAGTCTTACAATTGCACTACCCTATAATAATAATAATAATATTTGAATGCAGAATTTCATGCTCTTAATACGATAGGCCTATTTGAACGCAAATGAGAGAGAAGACAAGGAAAGTCATTGAATGTAATATAGTTTCAAGAACCCTCAGAACTTCCAGAGGTAATTTTCAGAATGTTCATATTATTGTGGTTTTAGGAAAGTCATAGGAACAAAGTAGGCCTCTCTAAAATGACGAACTAACCCTTAACCAGAGAACGTTAGGATTTCCTTTTCATGCTTTTATAATAGGCTGTATTTCCGAATGCAGACATGTAAAATGGCCATGTTTCTGTGAATATGGAACGATATTGCGTTTTAAACAGCCCTACATTACATTTTTATAGCATGTCTTCAAATGCTTAGGCAATGTGATTCAATTCCCTGATTCCAACCACAGTATGGCTGTTCTGAGTTATTCCAACCACAGTATGGCTGTTCTGAGTTATTCCAACCACAGTATGGCTGTTCTGAGTGATTCCAACCACAGTATGGCTGTTCTGAGTTATTCCAACCACAGTATGGCTGTTCTGAGTTATTCCAACCACAGTATGGCTGTTCTGAGTTATTCCAACCACAGTATGGCTGTTCTGAGTGATTCCAACCACAGTATGGCTGTTCTGAGTTATTCCAACCACAGTATGGCTGTTCTGAGTTATTCCAACCACAGTATGGCTGTTCTGAGTTATTCCAAACACAGTATGGCTGTTCTGAGTTATTCCAACCACAGTATGGCTGTTCTGAGTTATTCCAACCACAGTATGGCTGTTCTGAGTGATTCCAACCACAGTATGGCTGTTCTGAGTTATTCCAACCACAGTATGGCTGTTCTGAGTTATTCCAACCACAGTATGGCTGTTCTGAGTTATTCCAACCACAGTATGGCTGTTCTGAGTGATTCCAACCACAGTATGGCTGTTCTGAGTGATTCCAACCACAGTATGGCTGTTCTGAGTGATTCCAACCACAGTATGGCTGTTCTGAGTTATTCCAACCACAGTATGGCTGTTCTGAGTTATTCCAACCACAGTATGGCTGTTCTGAGTTATTCCAACCACAGTATGGCTGTTCTGAGTTATTCCAACCACAGTATGGCTGTTCTGAGTTATTCCAACCACAGTATGGCTGTTCTGAGTTATTCCAACCACAGTATGGCTGTTCTGAGTTATTCCAACCACAGTATGGCTGTTCTGAGTGATTCCAACCACAGTATGGCTGTTCTGAGTGATTCCAACCACAGTATGGCTGTTCTGAGTGATTCCAACCACAGTATGGCTGTTCTGAGTGATTCCAACCACAGTATGGCTGTTCTGAGATTCAGTGTTTTTATGCCTATATCTGGAATATTTAAAAACCATGAAACAAGACTTTAACGATGTTATTTCTGTCATGTGAAATATATATTCCTTAGCATTAGCTATGTAGGCCTATATTCATTTTGTATATTTATATGTATGTCTTCTTGTGCACTAGGCTACATTACGTTTCATTCTGCTTATTCATTTGCGTTTTGTAACTTTGACACTATCTGCAAGAAGGTGTTTTGCACCATTTGTTGGTGTGCATTCTTTCGCACGCGTTCAAAGAGATTGGACTTCTCTTAAAAAAAACTGATTGTTCACATAGGCTACCCTATAATTATAAAGTTTAGCCTGCATGACGTAAATTATTGCATGAAGCTCAGATGCTGCAAAAAGCTTATAACGTGTGAAAAAGCTTATAACATGTCGGAAGGGATCTGCATTAGTTTAGCATAATGACACAGGAGAGATATTTCAAAGAAAGCATTTTTGGAGGATGAATGGAGAATTGTTCATACATAATATTCAAATCTACATATATATATATTTTAAATGCTTTTATTTTATATTGCCCACTTGCAAATTCATGGGGACATGTACACAGGCTGTACTCATTTATTGTTGCTCGAATATCAAGATATACACCATGCATAACGGGACAAAGTTGAACCACTTCGCAATGAAACTTGCATATAGATTTTTAAAAATAATAACAATTTTCAGAAGGAATATCAGAGAGTCTTCATTCTCTTAGTCAATCGATCTAAACATATCTCTGAGATTAGGAGGAGTTTTAAATTATACACAAACTCCATATACCTCAAATATTAACTAAAATGTGTTGATAAGTCGTTTACAATAGATGTTATCGGACCAAAAGTTTTTGAAATTGAACTAATGATCAGAATTAAATGAACTACGATATTATAATTCCAATAAGCACAAGCTGTGTAGCCTACAAGTCTACGTCGTCATACATACCATACGATATTAAATATTCAATCAAACTGATGTGAAACAAACTGTTGTTAATCTATTTTCCTGGACTGTTCTTTTGTAAATATGTTCTATAGGCTTACTGTATGTCAGAGAATACTTCGGCTACCTATCCAAATATAGGGTAAACGTAGCCTGTTGTGTTAGAGGTTACACATGTTTTTAAACTGTCTTTCAATTGTATAGTCATAAGTTATTTTGTGATGTTGCAAAATAAAACCCTCAATTTATCTAAAATGGTGGTTGTGGTTGATGAGTAGCCTATATAGGATATTTTTATGCAACCGAACAGGCTAAAAGGATTGGGCTATGCAATGTAGCCTAATATCTGAAACCAAGTCCTAAATCGTTTCTTGGGACCTTGTTAGAGCTCAGTTGGCAGGTGTACTTCACAAATCCTCATAGGTTTATTGCACCAACTATTTTCAGTGTCTCAACTTTACAAGTCATAGGCTAAGATAACTTATAAAACAAGGATACATTGTCTATAGATTTTTCGTTATAGTTCCAGTCATTATCAGCACCACAGGCCGTTTAAAATGAATCAATTTTCTGCGCACGATTCTCCCAGCAAATGGTGTTGGGTCTCTCCGCGGCCCGGAGCACAATGCAGTAATGACCCGCGGGTCAAAGGCCGCTTGGCCAGTCCCTCAATTAAAGCGGAAAAATTGCAATTGCACGTTGCAGCCTTTCTGCGACAAGAAGGGACCATATTTCGGGATATGTGCCATTTTGCTCTACGTTTTTCCCACCATACTTCTCCACATTGTTCGACTTAAAAATGCATTATAACATGGGTTAAATCAATTCCTTTTGTTGGATTGTATTTAACATATAGAGCCCATATTTTATTTTAAGTAATTTAGCAATATAAAATGTCTGCAGTAGGCCTATGTAGAGAGGCATATATGTTAGAAGTTGTAGGTTATGCCTTTATAAAAGCTGCTACATACCCTAGTCAGTAGGCTATCATTGTTTTTAGTTGGAAATATTTTTCGGGAAATATTAAATAAATAAAGTCGATGAATGAATAACAGTGGAAATATTACGCACATTTTTGGGTGGAATGTAGGCTATTAGCCTATTGTAATATATGTTAATGTAATTGATCGTGATGCTTTTGTTTTTGTGATACTTTGATGCTGCGGTTGTTCAAGATATCGCTCGTTATTTTCCCACTCCACACCACATGATATAAATGTCATGAAGTTTCCAGCGTCGGTTGCTATTGAATAGTATCCGATTCCGAGCAAATTCATGACTAAATCACGATCATTGCTCGATCGATTGGCTTGATAAATCCTTGTAATCACCCGACATTTTCGCATTGGCAAAAGCGTTGACTTTCTTGCCAAACCAGCTTTATCTGACAATATAGGTTTTCAGTAGGTGACAGGAAAGAAGTGATAAATTGATCAACAATGACCACAATGAAAAGGCTCTTGTGAGGACACACATGCCCTTTCTGTGAGTGTGTCTGTGGTCTGTGTGTGGTTAGAATATGATCAAGCCTGGGGTCAGAGTTCAGGATCATCCCAGACAGACAGGACCCTGGGAGACAGAGTGACCTCTGCGTTTAAACTGGGGTGGGGGAGGAGAGAGAGGACAACCGGGAAGGAGAGACGGACAGGGAAAGGAGAGAGGGACAGGAGAAGGAGGAAAGGGTAGGAGACCGAGGGACAGGGTGAAGGAGATGAGGAGAGCGGGGGGAAGAAGGAGTGAGTTAGGGACTGAAAGGTGGTGAGAGAGGGAGGAAGAAGTGAGATGGGGAGTTGAAGGTGAGAGGTGAGACAGATAGATCCACCCACAGGGATGATCATTGAATATAACTTGGTTTGTCCATGTATGTTCCAGCAGCGGTCTGGTCTGGATGTGGTCCCTCCTGCTCCTGCTGCTAGATGCAGTGAATTAACACCTGACCCTGGCTTCTGACCCCACTCCCCTTCCCACTGCTACACACAGCTACCCCCAGCAGCAGCAGCAAATGTGTGTTATCTAGCCTGGACACACACACGCACGCACGCACGCACGCACACACACACACACACACACACACACACACACATACACACACATACACACACATACACACACACACGCTTACAAGCACACTGTGTAGTGAATTATATAGTGAATATATGAGGAAGTGGATTGAGAAGATGTTCTCTTTACACACAACCCCCCGATCCTGCCTTATAATCCCACAGTCACAACCCCCCGATCCTGCCTTATAATCCCACAGTCACAACCCCCCGATCCTGCCTTCCAATCCCACAGTCACAACCCCCCGATCCTGCCTTATAATCCCACAGTCACAACCCCCCGATCCTGCCTTATAATCCCACAGTCACAACCCCCCGATCCTGCCTTCCAATCCCACAGTCACAACCCCCCGATCCTGCCTTCCAATCCCACAGTCACAACCCACCCGATCCTGCCTTCCAATCCCACAGTCACAACCCACCGATCCTGCCTTCCAATCCCACAGTCACAACCCCCCGATCCTGCCTTCCAATCCCACAGTCACAACACCCCCGATCCTGCCTTCCAATCCCACAGTCACAACCCACCCGATCCTGCCTTCTAATCCCACAGTCACAACCCCCCGATCCTGCCTTCCAATCCCACAGTCACAACACCCCCGATCCTGCCTTCCAATCCCACAGTCACAACCCACCCGATCCTGCCTTCTAATCCCACAGTCACAACCCCCCGATCCTGCCTTCCAATCCCACAGTCACAACCCACCCGATCCTGCCTTCCAATCCCACAGTCACAACCCACCCGATCCTGCCTTCCAATCTCACAGTCACAACCCCCCCGATCCTGCCTTCCAATCCCACAGTCACAACCCACCCGATCCTGCCTTCCAATCCCACAGTCACAACCCACACGATCCTGCATTCCAATCTCACAGTCACAACCCCCCCGATCCTGCCTTCTAATCCCGCAGTCACAACCCCCCGATCCTGCCTTCTAATCCCACAGTCACAACCCCCCCGATCCTGCCTTCCAATCCCACAGTCACAACCGCAAGATTCTCCCTTCTAATCCCACAGTCACAATCCTGAGAGATCTCAGTGTCACTGCCTTAGACCATAATGACCATGAAATAATAGTCTTATCTCCACGCAACTCCACCAAGTCCCGTCCCTTGCTCTAGCCCTGGGTCCAATATGCCCTTGCTCCAACCCCAGCCCCAGTCCAGTCTCCTAACCTCATTGTCTTCTGCTGGACTGATGGTTACACTGTGTGATAAACAGTCCAATGGTCCCTCGGTCATTACATGGTGCAGTACTTGCCTCTGACCTGTGAGTGGCAGTAGAGAGCAGGTGGTCTGGCTCGGTTAGGTTTCCTAACGATCTTCCCAGTTAGACAGAGGAGGAAGGGAGTAAAGAGGTAGGGAGCAGCACAGAGGAGAGGAAGGAAAATAGATGAAGCAGAACAATACCTACTTTATCCCTGCCCTCTCTGTCAAAGCTCTTTGTCTGTCTCATCCTTCACTCCTCCTCTCACTGTCCTTCTCTCTCCCACTCCCCTAATCCTCATCCTTTTCCACGCACTTGTTCCTTAATCCCAAATATATCTCTCTCACCACCCCTCTCTCAATTGTTCTGCTTCTACCTTTCTCTACTCCTCCTCTATCACTCCCAAACATGCCACCTCTCAGTATAACCCCTTTTAAACACTTCAGATATAGTGATGCTGATGATTGGATAGTACAAGTACTGCATATATGTTATTATGATGTTTTTTGTGTGGTAGTTGTACTAGTAGTGTAGCAGCAGTTAATGTTGCTGTACTAAACTCATTTGTCTATTTTTTACATATTGCTTTATTTTTCTTTCTCTCTTCTACTGTCTACTCCTTTCAGTCTTTTATTTTCTTCTTTGTCATCATCCATCCATACTGTTTTGGTCTCTTCTCACCCGCTGCTTACCTCTCGTATTCTTCTGTTTCTCTATGTGTAGTTCATATTAATCTGTTAGGCTGTGACAAATTGCCTCAATCACCATTGACTCAGTTGCTATTTAAGTGAATTAAATCATACCAATTATAACATTTATAAATTATTATAGAGTTTGTTACCACAGTCTGAACCTCATTCTCTTCAGTGTACCTGCTAGGGGAGAGTGTTCTTATCTTGGCGTGGAAATATCGAGCTCACACCCATTTTAGACTCTGCAGCCATTTTGTAGAATGTGTTAAATTTTCTGTGATTTGTCTGCAGTCGTCAGTCTCTCCAGTTGGCCAGTGTTGCTTTCTATTGTGTTTGGATTCTGTTGTGGTACAAAGATACGTAACTATTGATATTACAGTGTTCTTACCTTTATATAATCAATTATGTGAACATAAGAGATGTGTCATTGGGATTAAATGTCTACACTCTTCTAAATGGCCACTTCAAAAGGGTTAGGGTTATGCTTAGTGGCAATACACTGGACTTAAACATATACCTCAGCTCTTTTTAAATTGATTCGGTGGGATCCGTGGCTCTGTCAGTCGGTTATCAAATCAAAATGGAATGTTGTTTTTAAAATCTGTCAATGGTTTCAATAGTGCAGCATTTCATTGTGTAAAGCAAGCAATGAAAGACTTGAGACGAAAGAGGTTCGGAGAAAGACGCTTAAGGGGAAAATATCTCTGAGAGGGATGAGAGAGCCAAATACTGAGTCTGGATCATTTCCCCATATCCTCCTACTTTGTATGGTGCAGATATTGGACCTAAAGCGAGAAATTTGGATTCCGTTTCCTTGTAATGGAAACATGTGTCTGTCAGACTGAAATAGGTCTGTTATACGGAACCAATGTATCCAGACTACTTTACCCTTCCTCTCAGTAGGCCCTTTTTCCATCTCTCTCTTTCTCTCCATTTCTCTGCCTCCCCACCATTTCTCCCTCTCCCTCTCTCCCCTGCCTCTCCTTTCTCTCTCTCTCCTTCTTCCCCTTTCCCTGATGTCTCCTTCCCCATCATAGCCATGGCAGCGTAGAGGGAAGGGTTATGATTAGGCTGTAAAGCAGAATCATGTTTGCTATGCCCTGGCTGCATGCTGTCCATGATGGACCTATGCTGGATAGACAACACCATGGAAGTATATCTGACTGGAAAATAAATCCAGTTCAATTCATACGCCTCTCACTTTCATTTTCCCTGTGTGTTAAACGTCTGAAAAGGGATTGGTGAAAAGGGATTGGTGAAAAGAATATCAGAAAGAAAGAGAGAGAGAGTTCTGTTGGGTGCTTTGGCTGAGCTGTCACAGAGCAATGTGTATGGATGATTATCAAATTCCAAACACATGCACGGATCCTATTGCGTTATGGAGATATCATGTTTTAATATGATTTATGTTTGTCTTTATCATGAATATCAATATGATTTGACGGATCTGTAGAAAATCTATTTCCAAACATGCATGAATCCTACTTAGCTTTGAAGATATGACATGTATGATGTATATCATGCAGTAGATTGAAACTAATTCATAAATGAACCCTGTTTATCTGGAGATAGATAGCCTTTTGAATACCATGCATATGAATATGATTGAGCTTTTTAAATATCATTCACATCAATATTGAGCTTTTAAATATCATGCACATCAATATTGAGCTTTTTAAATATCATGCACATCAATATTGAGCTTTTAAATATCATGCACATCAATATTGAGCTTTTTAAATATCATGCACATCAATATTGAGCTTTTTAAATATCATGCACATCAAAATTGAGCTTTTTAAATATCATGCACATCAATATTGAGCTTTTTAAATATCATGTATATGAGTTTGATTCAGGGCTGTACTGTTAGATGTAGCCTGTAGCTGTCTGTCAGAGCGATCTCACTGATGTACTGCGGCTAGCTGCTGTGTTTGTTGTAACTCATCCTGTTTTCAGCCTTTCATTTTTTACACAAGGGGAAAATGAGGAAGAGAACAAAAGCAACATATGAAAACTAAAACATGACAAAGAGGAGAGAAAGACAGAGGGAGGAGAGGAGGGAGAGGAACAGAGGAAGGAGAGGCAATCTATAAAAACAAGAGGTCTTTCAAAAGTAAAGGATGGAAGCTAGTCCGGCTGTTATTTTTGACAAATGATCCTTGTGTGGTGCAGCCCTAAAGAGACAGGTAGTGGTACATAATGTTTTGTTACTTGAGAACACTGTGGCTAGTTTTGGCTGAAGACTGAATAACACAGTAGTAACACATTTGAAACATGCTATTTTTCCAGTTTTTAAGACCAATTTGTATGTCATGACCATCATTTCTATCCGTTTGATTAAAATATAGGTCTATGTGGTATGATGGTCAATGACAATTACATAATTAATGTCTAAATATTTATTTCAGTGGTCTATGTGAATTACCATTGATAGAGTTACTACCATAGAAATATAACCCATGGATATCTATTTATGAGAAGACACTTACGGTCCACACTCACTCCCCTTAATGGAGGCCAGTGCACCAATCAGAGACACCTGCATTAGAGTGAAACTGCCATCTATTCACAGCCATTTTGAGTCCTCTCTCTGACCCTGCGGTCTAGCTCCAGAGGTAACATCCATGCTATCCTGTTTCTGACTAGACAGACAATGAGGCCTGAATACAGAGCACAGCAGTGGGGGGGTTGGAGACATACATTAGATCTACTTAAACATCTCAGTCATTTAGGTGACGCTCTTATCCAGAACAACGTGCAGTAGTGAGTGCATACATTTTCTTACTCCCCCCATACTGGTCCCCTGTGGGAATCAAACAAACCACACTGGTGTTGCAAACACCATGCTCTACCAACTGAGCCACATGGGACCTGTATTAAAGATGCACTCCAGCTATTTTGGAACTTTTCTTGTTGAAAAACACTATCTCGCGTGTAAATACAGTAATGTACACACACCCAGGGGTGTAAAATAGTGTTGAGCAAGGAAAGTGTTAACTTTATGGATTAGGCCATTCAAGGAGTTTGTCTGATGAAGCCCTCTGATGTCATCAGCCTCCCCCCTTTCTTGAGGAATAATAGAGGAACAATAGAGAACAAAAGAGGAAAGCCCCCCCCCCACTTGTACCATGTCATGACTTACCTGTACCACCTATTGAGATGTGCCTTTTGTTAAGAAGATCAGGTGTTAAATGAACTGAAAAGGAGACCGGAGTGCCACTTTAAACTGAACTATTGTATGAAGTTCTCTTACAGGGAATCAGAGTCTGACAGAATGTCAATCTGTGGTGGAATGCGTGTGTCAGTGTTGGCGCATCTGTGTATTTTCAACTGGTGTCTCCTGGCGTATCAATAGGTTAATAGCCGTGGTGTCAGTGTCACAGACTGCCTGATTAGTTGTGTGCTCACTAATCTAGACCCAGCCTGGGAACTATTGGCTCCCTATTGATTTTAGCACGGTGAGCAGCCACAAGATAGAGGGAGGCCAGCTCTATTGATTGACCCCAAATTACCCCCCACCCCCCCATCAATGTCTCCTCGCTCAATTCCTGCCTCCTTATTGGACGTCTGGCCTGAAAAACACTCAATCTGATTGGACGGTTCAGTGAGGTAGAGTTTCTTGGTTGGATCTACCAGATTTGTAAAGAGCTGGTTGTTTTTGGAGGTGAGTCAGGTGTTGTTGATGGATCGTGTCATGGGGTTCAGTGTGTTGTTGATGGATCGTGTCATGGGGTTCAGTGTGTTGTTGATGGATCGTGTCATGGGGTTCAGTGTGTTGTTGATGGATCGTGCCATGGGGTTCAGTGTGTTGTTGATGGATCGTGTCATGGGGTTCAGTGTGTTGTTGATGGATCGTGTCATGGGGTTCAGTGTGTTGTTGATGGATTGTGTCATGGGGTTCAGTGTGTTGTTGATGGATCGTGTCATGGGGTTCAGTGTGTTGTTGATGGATCGTGTCATGGGGTTCAGTGTGTTGTTGATGGATCGTGTCATGGGGTTCAGTGTGTTGTTGATGGATCGTGTCATGGGGTTCAGTGTGTTGTTGATGGATCGTGTCATGGGGTTCAGTGTGTTGTTGATGGATCGTGTCATGGGGTTCAGTGTGTTGTTGATGGATCGTGTCATGGGGTTCAGTGTATTGTTGATGGATCGTGTCATGGGGTTCAATGTGTTGTTGTGTTGGATTAAAGACAGTGGGAATTTCTGGATTTCCTGGAAGATTGACTCAACTGAATGAAAGTCAGAATTGTCTGTATGTCAGAATCCAACCAGTCGTGTATGTTGTTGCCTTCCTCCACTCTGACTGTATTTGATGACTTGGGGGATCAGGTTGTGATCAGATTTACGAATCAAACCATTTGATAAGAGAATGATCCCATTGATGACACTGTGGAGCCCTGTGCTTGGTTCTGACTACACCACAGTTCTGGGTTTGTGTCTGACATTGGCCACATACAGTATTCTGGATATTTGCTTTGGATAAAAGCATCAGCTTTTATGATCATATTTTTATTGTTTGGTTTCGTCTAGCGTTACACGAGAGTTAGAAAAAGCCAAGAAGATACATTTAACATGAATTCATCGTAAAAGACTGATACTTGATGCATGCCAGAACCCAGTTGTCTTTGGTGTGACCACCTCATCTGTTCCCTGTTGACTTCTGTTTATTTCCATTCCCATCCCTCACTCCTCCCAGCCTCGCTCCACCCATCCCTCACTCCTCCCAGCCTCGCTCCACCCATCCCTCACTCCTCCCAGCCTCGCTCCACCCATCCCTCTCTCCTCTCTTCCCCCAGACTAAGCTTGGGTCTCTCCCTCCTGATCCTTTCCTTCCCATCTATCACTTCATCTCATCCCTCTCTGTCTGCCTCTGATATCCCCATTCCTCTCTCCCCTCCATCCCTCTCTTCCTGCCTCTGTGTGTAAGCAAGAGAGAGGAGGTTGTTAAACATTTTTCTTCCCCCTAATTGTTTTGACTGGGCTGATTGGCATCCCGATTAGTCCCATTGATTTCCTGGCACTAAGTGCATTGATTTTTACATTTCTTATTGATCCCCGCTCTAAGTCTCCCACACACAGCCTGGCTGCTCGCAGAGGGAACGAAGGAGTGAAGAAGAGAGGAGAGAGGGGAAGAGAGAGAGGGTTAGGTACACACACTGGCCAGAGACACTACAGTGCATTAAAAGTGAGAGAAACAGAGAGAGAGAATGTGAGGATGAACTGGGAAACGAGAGAGAATGAGAGAGATTCCATTTAACCTAGAGACCGACATTTCATGGGTGGGCACAACTATTAGATAGTTAGATGGAAGGATAGATAGTTAGATAGATGGAAAGATAGATAGATAGATGGAAAGATAGATAGATAGATGGAAAGATAGATAGATAGATGGAAGGATAGATAGATAGATAGATGGAAAGATAGTTAGATAGATGGAAAGATAGATAGATAGATGGAAGGATAGATAGATAGATGGAAAGATAGTTAGATAGATGGAAAGATAGATGGATGGAAAGATAGATAGATAGATGGAAGGATAGATAGTTAGATAGATGGAAAGATAGATAGTTAGATAGATGGAAGGATAGATAGTTAGATAGATGGAAAGATAGATAGTTAGATAGATGGAAGGATAGATAGTTAGATAGATGGAAAGATAGTTAGATAGATGGAAAGATAGATAGTTAGATAGATGGAAGGATAGATAGTTAGATAGATGGAAAGATAGATAGATAGTTAGATAGATGGAAAGATAGATAGTTAGATAGATGGAAATATAGATAATTAGATAGATGGAAAGATAGATAGTTAGATAGATGGAAAGATAGATAGTTAGATAGATGGAAGGATGGAAAGATAGATATATAGATGGAAATATAAATAGATAGAGATGGAAAGATAGATAGATAGAGATGGAAAGATAGATGGAAAGATGGAAAGATAGATAGATAGATGGAAAGATAGATAGAAAGATGGAAAGATAGATAGATAGATAGATGGAAAGATAGATAGAAAGATGGAAAGATAGATAGATAGATAGATAGATAGATAGATGGAAAGATAGATAGATAGATGCAAAGATAGATAGAAATATGGAAAGATAGATGGAAATATGGAAAGATAGATAGATAGATGGAAAGATAGATAGATAGATGGAAATATAGATAGATAGAGAGATAGATAGAGATGAAAGATAGATAAAGATAGGTAGATAGATGGAAAGATAGATAGATAGATGGAAAGATAGATAGATAGATAGATAGATGGAAAGATAGATGGAAATATAGATAGATAGATGGAAAGATAGATAGATTGATAGATGGAAGGATAGATGGATAGATAGATGGATTGTCAGAGTCGTGTGTATAGGTGGCAGGGAAGTCAGGCGCTGGAGAGTCAAATGGAGTGAAATGCAAGGATAGATGGATGATAGATGAATGGATAGATGAATTGTCAGAGTCGTGTGTATAGGTGGCAGGGAAGTCAGGCGCAGGAGAGTCAAATGGAGTGAAATGGAGTCTTTTTAATAGAAGTCCAATAAACATACTCCAAACACTAAAAGTACATCAAAACAAAAGTGGGTACGAGGACCCGTCGCACACCTATACAGAAATATACTACACTGACATAAAAAGAATCTCTGACAAAGACATGAGGAGAAACAGAGGGTTAAATACACAACAGGTAATGAATGGGATTGAAACCAGGTGTGTAGGAAGACAAGACAAAACCAATGGAAAATGAAAAATGGATCAATGATGGCTAGAAGAACGGTGACGTCGACCGCCGAACAAGGAGAGGCACCAACTTCAGCAGAAGTCGTGACATGGATGGATAGATGGATGGATGGATGGATTTTTATTTATTTATTTTACCGTTATTTTACCAGGTAAGTTGACTGAGAACACGTTCTCATTTGCAGCAACGACCTGGGGAATAGTTACAGGGGAGAGGAGGGGGATGAATGAGCCAATTGTAAACTGGGGATTATTAGGTGACCGTGATGGTTGAGGGCCAGATTGGGAATTTAGCCAGGACACCGGGGTTAACACCCCTACTCTTACGATAAGTGCCATGGGATCTTTAATGACCTCAGAGAGTCAGGACACCCGTTTAACGTCCCATCCGAAAGACAGCACCCTACACAGGGCAGTGTCCCCAATCACTGCCCTGGGGCATTGGGATATTTTTTAGACCAGAGGAAAGAGTGCCTCCTACTGGCCCTCCAACACCACTTCCAGCAGCATCTGGTCTCCCATCCAGGGACTGACCAGGACCAACCCTGCTTAGCTTCAGAAGCAAGCCAGCAGTGGTATGCAGGGTGGTATGCTGCTGGCAATGAGATGATAGATAGATAGATAGTTAGATGGATAGATAGTTAGATGGATAGATAGTTGGATAGATATATATATAGATGGATGGATGGATAGATAGTTAGATGGGTAGATAGTTAGATGGATAGATAGTTGGATAGATATATAGATAGATGGATGGATGGATGGATAGATAGATAGATAGATAGATAGTTAGATGGATAGATAGTTAGATGGATAGATAGATAGTTAGATGGATAGATAGTTAGATAGATAGATGGATAGTTGGATGGATAGATAGATAGATTACATTACATGGATATTACTGTGTCATTGTTAGTGAAGGTGGTGCCACTAATCAGCCGTGTGCGTGTGTCTCCGTGTGTGTGCGTGCGTGTGTGACATTTGCTTGTCTTTTGGCCCTGGGCTCAAATCCTTCAGTTGATAGTGTTTCTCTATTTAGCTACAGTTACAGTACTTGACCAAAATTGTGGTAACCTTTTTCTAAAGTAATTTGCTGCTTTTCACTTAGTGAAGTCTGTCCTGCATGGACCTGAAAAACATGTATGGTATGGAGGCAGTCTGTCTTTATGGCATGGAGTCAGTCTGTCTTTATGGAATGGAGTCAGTCTGTCTTCTTGGCATGGAGTCAGTCTGTCTTTATTGCATGGAGTCGGTCTGTCTTTATGGCATGGAGTCAGTCTGTCTTTATGGTATGGAATCAGTCTGTCTTTATGGCATGGATTAAGTCTGTCTTTATGGAGTCAGTCTGTCTTTATGACATGGAGTCAGTCTGTCTTTGTGGTATGGAGTCAGTCTGTCTTTATGGAATGGAGTCAGTCTGTCTCCATGGCATGGAGTCAGTCTGTCTTTATAGCATGGAGTCAGTCTGTCTTTGTGGCATGTAGTCAGTCTGTCTTTATGGAGGTAGTCTGTCTTTGTGGCATGTAGTCAGTCTGTCTTTATGGCATGGAGTCAGTCTGTCTCCATGGCATGGAGTCAGTCTGTCTTTATAGCATGGAGTCAGTCTGTCTTTATGGCATGGAGTCAGTCTGTCTTTATGGAGGTAGTCTGTCTTTGTGGCATGTAGTCAGTCTGTCTTTATGGCATGGAGTCAGTCTGTCTTTATGGCATGGAGTCAGTCTGTCTTTATGGAGGTAGTCTGTCTTTGTGGCATGGAGTCAGTCTGTCTTTATGGCATTGAGTCGGTCTGTCTTTATGGAATGGAGTCAGTCTGTCTTCTTGGCATGGAGTCAGTCTGTCTTTATTGCATGGAGTCAGTCTGTCTTTATTGCATGGAGTCAGTCTGTCTTTGTGGCATGGAGTCGGTCTGTCTTTATGGAGTCAGTCTGTCTTTGTGGCATGTAGTCAGTCTGTCTTTATGGCATGGAGTCAGTCCGTCTATATGGCATGGAGTCTGTCTGTCTTTATGGAGGTAGTCTGTCTTTGTGGCATGGAGTCAGTCTGTCCTTGTGGCATGCAGTCAGTCTGTCTCGATGGCATTGAGTTGGTCTGTCTTTATGGAATGGAGTCAGTCTGTCTTCTTGGCATGGAGTCAGTCTGTCTTTATTGCATGGAGTTGGTCTGTCTTTATTGCATGGAGTCAGTCTGTCTTTGTGGCATGGAGTCAGTCTGTCTTGATGGAGTCAGTCTGTCTTTGTGGTATGGAGTCAGTCTGTGTTTATGGCATGGAGCCAGTCTGTCTTTATGGAGTCAGTCTTTCTTTGTGGCATGGAGTCAGTCTGTCTTTATGGAGTCAGTCTGTCTTTGTGGTATGGAGTCAGTCTGTCTTTATGATATGGAGTCAGTCTGTCTTAATGGCATGGAGTTAGTCTGTCTTTATGGAGGTAGTCTGTCTTTGTGGCATGGAGTCAGTCTGTCTTTGTGGCATGCAGTCATTCTGTCTTTATGACATGGAGTCAGTCTGTCTTCATGGCATGGAGTCAGTTTGTCTTTATGGCATGGAGTCAGTCTGTCTTTATGGCACGGAGTGAGTCTGTCTTTGTGGCATGGAGTCAGTCTGTCTTTATGGAGTCAGTGTTTCTTTGTGGTATGGAGTCAGTATGTCTTTGTGGCATGGAGTCAGTCTGTCTTTATGGAGTCAGTGTTTCTTTGTGGTATGGAGTCAGTATGTCTTTATGGAGGTAGTCTGTCTTTGTGACATGGAGTTAGTCTGTCTTCTTGGCATTGAGTCGGTCTGTCTTTATGGCATGGAGTCAGTCTGTCTTTATGGTATGGAGTCAGTCTGTGTTTATGGCTTGGAGCCAGTCTGTCTTTATGGAGTCAGTCTGTCTTTATGGCATGGAGTCAGTCTGTCTTTATGGAGTCAGTCTGTCTTTGTGGTATGGAGTCAGTCTGTCTTTATGATATGGAGTCAGTCTGTCTTAATGGCAGAGAGTCAATCTGTCTTTATGGAGTCAGTCTGTCTTTGTGGTATGGAGTCAGTCTGTCTTCATGGCATGGCGTCAGTCTGTCTTTATGGCATGGAGTCAGTCTGTCTTTATGGCATGGAGTCAGTCTGTCTTTGTGGCATGTAGTCAGTCTGTCTTTGTGGTATGGAGTCAGTCTGTCTTCATGACATGGAGTCAGTCTGTCTTCATGGCGTCAGTCTGTCTTTATGGCATGGAGTCAGTCTGTCTTTATGGCATGGAGTCAGTCTGTCTTTGTGGCATGGAGTCAGTCTGTCTTTATGGAGTCAGTCTGTCTTTGGGGTATGGAGTCAGTCTGTCTTTATGGAGTCCGTCTGTCTTCATGGCATGACTCAGTCTGTCTTTGTGGCATGGAGTCAGTCTGTCTTTATGGAGTCCGTCTGTCTTCATGGCATGACTCAGTCTGTCTTTGTGGCATGGAGTCAGTCTGTCTTTATGGAGGTAGTCTTTCTTTGTGGCATGGAGTCAGTCTGCCTTTGTGGCATGGAGTCAGTCTGTCTTTATGGCATGGAGTCAGTCTGTGTTTATGGCATGGAGTCAGTCTGTCTTTGTGGCATGGAGTCAGTCTGTCTTTATGGAGTCCGTCTGTCTTTGTGGCATGGAGTTGGTCTGTCTTTATGGAGTCCGTCTGTCTTTGGGGTATGGAGTCAGTCTGTCTTTATGGAGTCCGTCTGTCTTCATGGCATGACTCAGTCTGTCTTTGTGGCATGGAGTCAGTCTGTCTTTATGGAGGTAGTCTTTCTTTGTGGCATGGAGTCAGTCTGCCTTTGTGGCATGGAGTCAGTCTGTCTTTATGGGATGGAGTCAGTCTGTGTTTATGGCATGGAGTCAGTCTGTCTTTGTGGCATGGAGTCAGTCTGTCTTTATGGAGTCCGTCTGTCTTTGTGGCATGGAGTTGGTCTGTCTTTATGGAGTCCGTCTGCCTTTGTGGCATGGAGTTGGTTTGTCTTTATCGAGTCAGTTTGTCTTTGTGGCATGGAGTCAGTCTGTATTTATATCATCAGAGGTGTGTAGAATGCTGTAGCTGCCTTTTACATTGTGGTGATGGTGACAGGACTTCTGTTTGCTCTGCTGCCAAGATTACAACAAACACACACACACACACACACACACACACACACACACACACACACACACACACACACACACACACACACACACACACACACACACACACACACACACACACACACACACACACACACACACATTTAAACAGCCTCAAAACACAAACACACTAATAAAGACACTCATAGTAATATACCTGTCTTTGCATATATGCACTTACATGCAGCACAATACGTTTTCATTCTGTGTAATTAAGTATTAAGGCATCTCTGTGGTTTGTAGTATGTGCTCTCATGCACGACGCAACCCGGAGTGCCTGGATACAGCCCTTAACTGTGGTATGTTGGCCATATACCACAAACCCCTGAGGAGCCTTATTGCTATTATAAACTGGTTACAAATATAATTAGAACAGTAAAAATAAATGTTTTATCATTCCCGTGGTATTCGGTCTCATATACCATGTCTTTCAGCCAATCAGCATTCAGGGCTCAAACCAGCCAGTTTATAATTATGTGTATACAACTGCAAGACAAACAGTTATACATTTCCCAAGACAAATCTGTCGCCCTGAACTCTAGTGTCGCATTCTGATCATTTCCACAATTTCTCCTGCAACACCCCGGGCAGATTTTTTATTTCCTTGCTTCCGATTGTTTCTATCCCTGTGAAACGCTGGTTGCTTTGCTGAAATACTGCAGTGTTTATTACGGCTCCCCCTCTCTCCTCCTCTCTTCCCCCTTCTCTCTCCCCCTCGTCTCTTACCCATTTTGTGTCCTCTCTTCCCCCTTCTCTCTCCCCCCTGTCTCTTACCCATTTTGTGCCCTCTCTTCCCCCTTCTCTCTCCCCCTCGTCTCTTACCCATTTTGTGTCCTCTCTTCCCCATCTCTCTCTTTTTTTCCCCTCTCTCCCATTCACGATTTTGTCCAACGACGCTGCCCTCTCCTCTCCCATCTCCTCCTTCTCCCTCTCCCCCTTCTCTCTCCCATTCCCTGGTTCCCGTGTGGATAGGTTAGGTTAGGGGGGGCTGGCTGGAGCAGCAGCCTGGACCAATGACGTGGTGCGACATGTAACCATGGCGCTGGAGAGGAAATCAATAACTGAAACGATGAGGGGCGCTGGGCTGGGCTGGATTAACGTCAGGGGGTCAAGCAGGCCAGGGGGGTTTGGGGGGGGGGGGGGGGGGGGGGGTGCTTTGGGGGCCTTGGACTGGAGATTTGAGGTTGGGCGACCTAAGGTATGGGGAGGGGGGAGACAAATTGGGCAAGATGTACAGTCCTCAGCCTCAAGTCCTCAGACCAGGTCCCAGTGTACACCGTTCCTCTCTCTGTCTTTCCTTTAGTTGTTCAAATGTGTATCACTACCAGGACCAACTACACAGATGAACTGCTGGTCCAAAATAGGCCAATATAGAAGTGTTATAGAAAAATGCCACTGTATATGGTTAGGATAGAAACAGCTAGTGAACTACTAATATCTCCCTGCCTTCTCTGTCTAACTTTCCCCAGAGAGGAGAGAGTGTGGCGTCTGAGAGGAGAGTGTGTGTGTGTGGAGTCTGAGAGGAGAGTGTGTGTGGAGTCAGAGAGGAGAGTGTGTGTGGAGTCTGAGAGAGAGTGTGTGTGTGGAGTCAGAGAGGAGAGTGTGTGTGTGGAGTCTGAGAGAGAGTGTGTGTGGAGTCTGAGAGAGAGTGTGTGTGTGTGTGTGAAGTCTGAGAGAGAGTGTGTGTGTGGAGTCTGAGAGAAGAGTGTGTGTGTGGAGTCTGAGAGAGAGTGTGTGTGTGGAGTCAGAGAGGAGAGTGTGTGTGGAGTCTGAGAGAGAGTGTGTGTGTGGAGTCTGAGAGGAGAGTGTGTGTGTGGAGTCTGAGAGAAGAGTGTGTGTGTGGAGTCAGAGAGGAGAGTGTGTGTGTGGAGTCTGAGAGGAGAGTTTGTGTGTAGAGTCTGAGAGAGAGTGTGTGTGTGGAGTCAGAGAGAAGAGTGTGTGTGTGGAGCCTGAGGGAGAGTGTGTGTGTGGAGTCAGAGAGGAGAGTGTGTGTGTGGAGTCAGAGAGGAGAATGTGTGTGGAGTCAGAGAGGAGAGTGTGTGTTTAGAGTCTGAGAGAGAGTGTGTGTGTGGAGTCAGAGAGGAGAGTGTGTGTGTGGAGTCTGAGAGGAGAGTGTGTGTGTGGAGTCAGAGAGGAGAGTGTGTGTGTGGAGTCAGAGAGGAGAGTGTGTGTGTGGAGTCAGAGAGAAGAGTGTGTGTGTGGAGTCAGAGAGGAGAGTGTGTGTGTGGAGTCATAGAGGAGAGTGTGTGTGTGGAGTCAGAGAGGAGTGTGTGTGTGGAGTCAGAGAGGAGAGTGTGTGTGGAGTCAGAGAGGAGAGTGTGTGTGTGGAGTCAGAGAGGAGAGTGTGTGTGGAGTCTGAGAGGAGAGTGTGTGTGTGGAGTCTGAGAGGAGAGTGTGTGTGGAGTCAGAGAGGAGAGTGTGTGTGGAGTCAGAGAGGAGAGTGTGTGTGGAGTCAGAGAGAAGAGTGTGTGTGGAGTCAGAGAGGAGAGTGTGTGTGTGGAGTCAGAGAGGAGTGTGTGTGTGGAGTCAGAGAGGAGTGTGTGTGTGGAGTCAGAGAGGAGAGTGTGTGTGTGTGGAGTCAGAGAGGAGAGTGTGTGTGTGTGTGGAGTCAGAGAGGAGTGTGTGTGTGTGGAGTCAGAGAGGAGAGTGTGTGTGTGGAGTCAGAGAGGAGTGTGTGTGTGGAGTCAGAGAGGAGAGTGTGTGTGGAGTCAGAGAGAAGATTGTGTGTGGAGTCAGAGAGGAGTGTGTGTGTGTGGAGTCAGAGAGGAGAGTGTGTGTGGAGTCAGAGAGGAGAGTGTGTGTGTGGAGTCTGAGAGAGAGTGTGTGTGTGGAGTCAGAGAGGAGAGTGTGTGTGGAGTCAGAGAGGAGAGTGTGTGTGTGGAGTCAGAGAGGAGAATGTGTGTGGAGTCAGAGAGAAGAGTGTGTGTGTGGAGTCAGAGAGGAGAGTGTGTGTCTGGAGTCAGAGAGGAGAGTGTGTGTGTGGAGTCAGAGTGGAGAGTGTGTGTGTGGAGTCTGAGAGGAGAGTGTGTGTGGAGTCATAGAGGAGAGTGTGTGTGTGGAGTCAGAGAGGAGAGTGTGTGTGTGGAGTCAGAGAGGAGAATGTGTATGTGGAGTCATAGAGGAGATTGTGTGTGTGGAGTCAGAGAGGAGAGTGTGTGTGGAGTCAGAGAGGAGAGTGTGTGTGTGGAGTCTGAGAGAGCGTGTGTGTGGAGTCAGAGAGGAGAGTGTGCGTGTGTGGAGTCAGAGAGGAGAGTGTGTAGAGTCAGAGAGGAGAGTGTGTGTGTGGAGTCTGAGAGGAGAGTGTGTGTGTAGAGTCAGAGAGGAGAGTGTGTGTGTGGAGTCTGAGAGAGAGTGTGTGTGTTGAGTCTGAGAGAGAGTGTGTGTGTGGAGTCAGAGAGGAGAGTGTGTGTGTGGAGTCAGAGAGGAGAGTGTGTATGTGGAGTCATAGAGGAGAGTGTGTGTGTGGAGTCAGAGAGGAGAGTGTGTGTGGAGTCAAAGAGGAGAGTGTGTGTGTGGAGTCTGAGAGAGCGTGTGTGTGGAGTCAGAGAGGAGAGTGTGCGTGTGTGGAGTCAGAGAGGAGAGTGTGTAGAGTCAGAGAGGAGAGTGTGTGTGTGGAGTCTGAGAGGAGAGTGTGTGTGTAGAGTCAGAGAGGAGAGTGTGTGTGTGGAGTCTGAGAGAGAGTGTGTGTGTGGAGTCTGAGAGAGAGTGTGTGTGTGTAGTCAGAGAGGAGAGTGTGTGTGTGGAGTCAGAGAGGAGAGTGTGTGTGGAGTCAGAGAGGAGAGTGTGTATGGAGTCAGGGAGGAGAGTGTGTGTGTGGAGTCAGAGAGGAGAGTGTGTGTGTGGAGTCTGAGAGAGAGTGTGTGTGTGGAGTCAGAGAGGAGAGTGTGTGGAGTCAGAGAGGAGAGTGTGTGTGGAGTCTGAGAGAGAGTGTGTGTGTGGAGTCAGAGAGGAGAGTGTGTGTGTGGAGTCAGAGAGGAGTGTGTGTGTGGAGTTAGAGAGGAGAGTGTTTGTGGAGTCAGAGAGGAGAGTGTGTGTGGAGTCTGAGAAAGAGTGTGTGTGTGGAGTCAGAGAGGAGAGTGTGTGTGTGGAGTCAGAGAGGAGAGTGTGTGTGGAGTCAGAGAGGAGAGTGTGTGTGGAGTCAGAGAGGAGAGTGTGTGTGTGGAGTCTGAGAGAGAATGTGTGTGTGGAGTCAGAGAGGAGAGTGTGTGTGGAGTCAGAGAGGAATAGTGTGTGTGGAGTCAGAGAGGAGAGTGTGTGTGGAGTCAGAGAGGAGAGTGTGTGTGGAGTCAGAGAGGAGAGTGTGTGTGGAGTCTGAGAGAGAGTGTGTGTGTGGAGTCAGAGAGGAGAGTGTGTGTGTGGAGTCAGAGAGGAGAGTGTGTGTGTGTGGAGTCAGAGAGGAGAGTGTGTGTGGAGTCAGAGAGGAGAGAGTGTGTGTGGAGTCAGAGAGGAGAGTGTGTGTGGAGTCTGAGAGGAGAGTTTGTGTGTGGAGTCAGAGAGGAGAGTGTGTGTGTAGAGTCAGAGAGGAGAGTGTGTGTGTGGAGTCTGAGAGGAGAGTGTGTGTGTAGAGTCAGAGAGGAGAGTGTGTGTGTGGAGTCAGAGAGGAGAGTGTGTGTGTAGAGTCAGAGAGGAGAGTGTGTGTGTGTGGAGTCTGAGAGGAGAGTGTGTGTGTAGAGTCAGAGAGGAGAGTGTGTGTGTGGAGTCTGAGAGAGAGTGTGTGTGTGGAGTCTGAGAGAGAGTGTGTGTGTGGAGTCAGAGAGGAGAGTGTGTGTGTGGAGTCAGAGAGGAGAGTGTGTATGGAGTCAGGGAGGAGAGCGTGTGTGTGGAGTCAGAGAGGAGAGTCTGTGTGTGGAGTCAGAGAGGAGAGTGTGTGTGTGGAGTCTGAGAGAGAGTGTGTGGAGTCTGAGCGAGAGTGTGTGTGTGGAGTCAGAGAGGAGAGTGTGTGTGTGGAGTCAGAGAGGAGAGTGTGTGTGTGGAGTCAGAGAGGAGCGTGTGTGTGTAGAGTCAGAGAGGAGAGTGTGTGTGTGGAGTCAGAGAGGAGAGTGTGTGTGGAGTCAGAGAGGAGAGTGTGTGTTTGTAAGTTAGCAGCAGGGTGTGGCCCTCTGTACTGCCAAGATCCAGATAATAAATATCTGTAATAAATATCATTATTATTGGGCCAATCTCCCCCAATAACGCAGCCTTAGTGAAAGATGACACCAGGGACTTTGCTGGATATTGGCAATATATCAGCATTGATTATTGAAAGTGCTGACAGAGAGAGGGAGGCAAAGTTAATAAAAACTAATAAAAAAAGACAAGAAATACAGGAAGAACAAGGTCTTAAGATGGACTGGCTGCTTATTCACTATAGAAGGAGGAGGGGAGACAGAGATAGGGATCAGGAGTGTGTATGTGTGTGTGTGTGTGTGTGTGTGTGTGTGTGTGTGTGTGTGTGTGTGTGTGTGTGTGTGTGTGTGTGTGTGTGTGTGTGTGTATGTGTGTGTGTGTGTGTGTGTGTGTGTGCACTTTCATGCTTGTGTGTGTGTGTGTGTGTGTGTGTACTTTCATGAGTGTGTGTGTGTGTGTGTGTGTGTGTGTGTGTGTGTGTGTGTGTGTGTGTGTGTGTGTGTGTGTGTGTGTGTGTGTGTGTGTGTGTGGGTGTGTGGGTGTGTGTGTGGGATGTGTGTGTGTGTTTGCGTGTGTGTACTTTCATGCGTGTGTATGTCTACATGGAGTATGTAAGTCTGCTGTATGCTCACACATTATTTCTTTCCCAGTGTTTGCTTTGTGTCTTCAGTTCTGCATGGTACACTAACGCTAGATACTGTAGATCAACACATGGACCCCACCTACACACACACAACATAACACCATCCATCATGTCCATATTATCTTGATAAATCTATACATCAGGTCAGCATATGGATTTGTGTGAATTTTGCATCTTCTCTCTGTTATTGTACCCCCTCCTCTGTTATTATTATTAATAATAATACACGTAACAATAACAACAATATTTTAGTTCTCAGTGTTTATTATGATTTTAGTGGCAAAGCAGAATAAAGATCTCAATATGAGGTAAACTCCCAGCAGCCCCCAAGTCTAATGGGTTTATCCTCTGTCCTGTTGATGTTCATGTGTTGATGTTCTCTGTATCCATAGACAGAATGATTTAGCAGTGCATGGGGATCGAACAGGTTTCCTGTTATATTCATCAGAGGTGTAGAGAGGGGGAAGTCTGTGAATCCAAAAATGTGTAATTATACAGATGATTAACAAAATATGACATGACAGAATTCATACCTTGGTTTTTGTGGTGAATGTGAATGATAAAAACAGTTTTGATAATGGTTTTCAAACACATACCTTGTCCATAATGTAGAGGCCTCTGGGATATTCATTGAAGAGGTAAGGGAGGAGGATGGTACATGTGATCTGTATTACATACCAATACCAATTGACATACCTTTGTATGCCTCCTTGTCTGTATACCTGCAGACACAGACACAAAAGTGAGCAGTTCAGTCATCTGCACCCAATACAGCTAGCCTTCAACATATTCTTATAGCCTACATATTCTCACCTCTTTGTTGATTGATATCCATTGAATTGTGTCCATTTTCTGTTTTAGAAAGATTTGCAAAAATATGAAAAGATAGATGGTATCATTATAAGACAATATCAATTTAGATCATACAAGGGACAAACCTTACCTTAAATGGAGGAGATCTTTACATTTTTCAGTTAAGTGCCTGCACCTGTTGTCATTTCAAATTGGGCAGTTAGGTTCCGGCAAGAAACCCCACAAACTAAGGAGGTTCCTCGAAGAACCCCAACTCCTATGGGGTTCTTGGAAGAACCTTTTGGGAGCCATTTTCAGTGCCAACCCTAAGGTTCTTCAAATAACTTTGAGGATCTTAGAAGAACCCTTGTTGAACTCCTAATTTTGTGTGTGTATGTCCTACACAGTGTAGTGACAGAGGGTGTGAGAGGTCTGGCTTGCTGCTAGGTGGTATTGGAGTGACAGTGTAGTGATAGAGGATGTGAGAGGTATGGGTTGGTGCTAGGTGGTATTGGAGTGACAGTGTAGTGATAGAGGTTGTGAGAGGTCTGGGTTGGTGCTAGGTGGTATTGGAGTGACAGTGTAGTGATAGAGGATGTGAGAGGTCTGGGTTGGTGCTAGGTGGTATTGGAGTGACAGTGTAATGATAGAGGATGTGAGAGGTCTGGGTTGGTGCTAGGTGGTATTGGATGACAGTGTAATGATAGAGGATGTGAGAGGTATGGGTTGGTGCTAGGTGGTATTGGAGTGACAGTGTAGTGATAGAGGATGTGAGAGGTGTGGGTTGGTGCTAGGTGGTATTGGAGTGACAGTGTAGTGATAGAGGATGTGAGAAGTCTGGGGTGGTGCTAGGTGGTATTGGAGTGACAGTGTAGTGATAGAGGATGTGAGAGGTCTGGGTTGGTGCTAGGTGGTATTGGAGTGACAGTGTAGTGATAGAGGATGTGAGAGGTCTGGGGTGGTGCTAGGTGGTATTGGAGTGACAGTGTAGTGATAGAGGATGTGAGAGGTCTAGGTTGGTGCTAGGTGGTAATGGAGTGAAAGTGTAGTGATAGAGGATGTGAGAGGTCTGGGTTGGTGCTAGGTGGTATTGGAGTGACAGTGTAGTGATAGAGGATGTGAGAAGTCTGTGTTGGTGGTAATGGAGTGAAAGTGTAGTGATAGAGGATGTGAGAGGTCTGGGGTGGTGCTAGGTGGTATTGGATTGAATCTAGGCAGTGTCACAGTGAGAGAGTATTGTTCATTGTAATGTGGTCTTGTTACCACTCTGACGGCGACAGTAACACAGCTGTTGCCTGATATTGATTCGGGGACATGGGTGTTATTGATGAGTAAGAATTGAATTCAACCAGCTCATTTGTCAGTGTGACATGACCATTTAACAATAACCATGACATGGCATGCACATGGACAGTAGACACAGACAAATAATTAGTCAAACACACACATCATGCACACATGCAGTACACACTCACACACAGCTCGTACTAGTTAAACACTTCTTTTGGAAGGCTCATGGGTTCTAACCACACGGCTTCCTATTCCTTATTTCTGCCGTAATTGCCATAGTGTTTTTTCTTGCTTTCTTTGAAGATGAAAATGACATGCTATTACTACGAGGACCAGTAATATACTAGACTAAAGGACAGATGGGGCAGGATGACCAGACTATATGTGCTGAATGTGTAACCATTACGTCTAAGTTAATATGATTAAATATACTGATATTTCAAGAAGGATATACCAGTATGACATTTTTAGGAACATTCTGCATTCTATGAATGTCATTGATGATTGATAGAATTTGCTGTCAATTTTGTTGGATATTATTTGTTTTTCCTGAATGCATAGATGAAGCTTTGATTTATTGTCAAAAATATCTAATTTATTTTTAGTAAATCAAAATCCAGATTATAAATAGCAATATATCGTTCTACAGAGAAAATGGCAGATGAACTAACCGTTA
Source organism: Salvelinus fontinalis (assembly GCF_029448725.1). Lineage (NCBI taxonomy): Eukaryota > Metazoa > Chordata > Actinopteri > Salmoniformes > Salmonidae > Salvelinus > Salvelinus fontinalis. The sequence goes on from NC_074702.1 coordinate 9,987,275, forward strand.
ATCAGAACATGTTATCACACACAATAAAGTGTGCAACATCTATTAAAAAACAACGACCTTGTAATCAGCCTGGGCATTTTATTTCTATCCTTTACTGCCTATTTAAATGGAGAGAACATGTAAGATTTTTGCACAAATTAAATCTATGTATTTGTAATAACATTGTCATTGTCACAATTGTAATGAAATTAAACATATCTGAGATCCCGTTTTTATGACAATGGGGCCAATAATAATGTAATCCCCAATATTGAAATTGGCATCCATATAGCCATTACTATACAGTACCATGCAATAACATAACATTACAGAATATTAACAGTGACAATGACTCCTTTCCATCTCCATCTCAGAGGTAGCCTGGTGGGTAGGAGTGTTGGGTCTGTAACCGAAAGGTTGCTGGATTTAATCCCCGAGCTGACAAGGTACAAATATGTTGTTATGCCGATGATGTCGATTAAGGCAGCCCCCTACACCTCTCTGATTCAGAGGGGTTAGGTTAAATGCGGAAGACACATTTCAGTTGAATGCATTCAGTTGTAAAACTGACTAGGTGTCCCCCTTTCCTTCTTCATTAAAAAAGGGGATGAGAAGAGCCTCTCTATTTCCTCTGTTTGACGAAGTACCAGTCCCATCAGTGGAAAATCTGTCCCAGGCCGTCTGGGCCCCTGGTGAGAATGGTCCAGAGCAGCAGGGGTTATTGGATGGTGAGGTCCCCCAGGGGTTTTCTCTCTGGGCTCCAGGGGTCCATGGAGGCCACTGGGGAGGGGAGGTCTGGAGCAGCCTCCCTGTAGGCTCCCTGCCTAGGCATTATCACATAGAGAGAGAGGGGAGCCACAAAGACTTGCAAAGAGAGGAGCTTTGTATTTGGACCAAATGTATAGTATGGTTGGGTATAGCCCTGGACCAGGTGTATAGTATGATTGGGTATAGCCCTGGACCAGGTGTATAGTATGGTTGGGTATAGTCCTGGACCAGGTGTATAGTATGGTTGGGTATAGCCCTGGACCAGGTGTATAGTATGGTTGGGTATAGCCCTGGACCAGGTGTATAGTATGGTTGGGTATAGCCCTGGACCAGGTGTATAGTATGGTTGGGTATAGCCCTGGACCAGGTGTATAATATGGTTGGGTATAGCCCTGGACCAGGTGTATAGTATGGTTGGGTATAGCCCTGGACCAGGTGTATAGTATGGTTGGGTATAGCCCTGGACCAGGTGTATAGTATGGTTGGGTATAGCCCTGGACCAGGTGTATAGTATGGTTGGGTATAGTCCTGGACCAGGTGTATAGTATGGTTGGGTATAGCCCTGGACCAGGTGTATAGTATGGTTGGGTATAGTCCTGGACCAGGTGTATAGTATGGTTGGGTATAGTCCTGGACCAGGTGTATAGTATGGTTGGGTATAGCCCTGGACCAGGTGTATAGTATGGTTGGGTATAGCCCTGGACCAGGTGTATAGTATGGTTGGGTATAGCCCTGGACCAGGTGTATAGTATGGTTGGGTATAGCCCTGAGGCTTGACTACTGTTTTCCATGGCAAGAACAATACACAGTATAGTTCTTAGATGAATTGCAAAGTAGGAAATTAGTATCTGTATGGCTGGCTGGCTGGCTACTTGCATCTGTATAATTTTTTTTGCCAAAGTTTTTTGCAGGTAAATACTGAACAATCAAGTGCCCAAATGTAACACCATGTTTAAAAAATGAGATAAACGTTTTAGTAAGGTGCATATGGGAGTGGGTATTTGGGGTACAGCTTTGGGTAGGACACAGAGTTTATTTGGTTGGCTGTCAGCTCCACTTATGACAGATGACATCCGATGACATTTGCAGATAAAGGAAAGAGAAGAGTTGGATGGAGGTGTGCGAGGAGGATGGGGGGATGCTGGAGGTGTTAGAGCCCCCCTCATCCTCCCATCCCCTCCAACACCATCTTATTTTCCCCTCCTTCAATCTCACACACCCTACCTCTATCCCCCTCTCCCACAGACGCGCACAACCACACTACATTCTACAAGAAATAATTGCTTTTGTCTGGAAGGAGTATGGGGAGGAGGAAGGATCGGGGCGCGCGCGGCTACCTCTGTTCGGAAAGGGGGTGCGTGAAGGACAACTAGTCGCTTCTCACCTTCCCTCCATCCTCTCCTCAATCACATCCCTCCTTCCTCTCGTTGGACTTGCGGATGTCATCTGTCATACGTGGAGCGGAGGGAGAGGGACAGTAAACCGTGTTGTATTGTGGTGTATTCAGAGATAGAGATGAAAGCTGGAAATAGGACACATTTCTCATAATTAGGAACTAGCACATATCCCTGGCCTGCAGGGAAACCAAAACGGCGAAGGAATAATAATGATAATAATCATCATCATAATAATACAAATAATAATAATAAATATATTGTATGACTATATCGATAGGACTATGTGTTTTTTATGAATCAGTCATAACGTTTAACATTTCATATTTAACTGGTAGCAAGAGGCCTATAGACTGTGACGTGTGTGTGCGGGGCGGAGGTCTTACTCAATGCTATTGATTTGCCTGTATTGACTTAGATGTTTGTATGGATCTTACTTTTTAAAAATCTATATCGACAATAATCTAGTGTATAGCGTGGTAATTGACAGCGTGTTATATATCGGTTTGGCACGAGGGAGATGAGGCGATGAAGTAGAGAAAGAGGGCGCGCGCTCCGTGCACGGCAATACTCCAAGATGTGGCCTGCATGCGGGAGGTGAGATGTTGGTTGAACCGGTGCTCTTCCGCGTGAAGCCGGTAGCTATACGGCCTCTGCTGGCCTTACCGGAGTGGGATTTTGCTAATGGTCAAACACAAGCCTTACCTGTAGCAGATGACGTTTCTCCACATAGAATAGTAGCATCTTCTGAGTCACAGGAATTATGTTGATTAAATTAGATCATGACATGTCAGTCATTTTGAAGTTAAAGTCATGGATGCAGGGAGAATTTAAACAGCCATGATTTGTTAGAAATGCTTATAGCTGGTCTCACAATGCCTTTGCCTGAACGTATAGACTAGATTCATATGACCGTCATAATGATTGTAGAACATTGTATATGGGTGTCAGAAATCACCAAGAAAGCGTTTATAGTGCGTTAGTCAATGAAGGTTCAACTGTCTGAATTTTTAAGGCTGAAAGATGTCTTAATGCAAAGATTCCCTCACGCAATTCCATAAGAGAGAGAAGAAAATGCAAACATGATTTGATTAAAATCTAAATTTTATCATAGGTATTATCTTTCTAAACAAATGCATTTCAATAGTTAACATGGGGATGGGGAAAAATTGTAGACTATCAACTTTTGTCGTATTATACACTGAACACAAATATAAACGCAACATGTAAAGTGTTGGTCCCATGTTACATGAGCTGAAATAAAAGATCCCACAAATGTTCCATAGCCACAAAAAGCTTATTTCTCTCAAATGTTGTGCACAAATTCGTTTACATCCCTGTAAGTGAGCATTTCTTCTTTGCCAAGATAATTCATCCACCTGACAGGTGTGGCATATCAAGAAGCTGATTAAATAGCATGATCATTACACAGGTGCACCTTGTGCGGGGGAAATAAAAGTCCACTCTAAAATGTGCAGTTTTGTTATGCAACACAATGCCACAGACTTCTCATGTTTTGAGGGAGCGTGCAATTGCCATGCTGACTACAGGAATGTCCACCAGAGCTGTTGCCAGAGATTTTGAATGTTCAACCGGTCTCACAACTGCAGACCATGTGTTTGGTGTCATGTGGGCAAGCGGTTTGCTGATGTCAACGTTGTGAACAGAGTCCGCCATGGTGGCGGTAGGGTTATGGTATTGGCAGACATAACTACAGACAATGAACACAGTTGCATTTTATCGATGGAAATTTGAATGCTCAGAAATACCGTGAGGAGATCCTGAGGCCCATTTTTAAGGTATTAGTCATGTGAAATCCATAGATTAGGGCCTAATTAATTAATTTCAATTGACTGATTTCCTCATGAACTGTAACTCAGTAAAATCTTTGAAATTGTTGCATGTTGCGTTTATATTTTTGTTCAGTATAATAACATACTGTATGTGCCTATTGGTTGGCTTCTCCAGCTATCTGTGATCTCAGTCTCCCAGACAAGCAGTAATGTAATGATCACCATTCGCATCATTATAGCATGGTCTTATTAAGAGGAAAAAAGACAGGAATCAATACAGGATACCTTTAGCAGCGGTGGTGAAAACGAGGGAGAGGCGGTTGGGAGGAAGGATGGAGCGAGGGAGCAGAGCGAGAGAGAGAGCATGGGGGGGGGGGGGGTAAGGTGGTGGTAATGTGTGAGTAGCGGGTGCTCTCTCGCTTCAATGTTGCAGCCAGCGTAGTGGCAGCTCGCTAGAATACTGGAGGGGCCGGGTCGAGTGAGCTATTGGGGTTCCCAAATCTCTGGGACAAACAGGCAGACAGAGAGACACACAGGCGGATGGACGGAAAGATAGGCAAGTGCTCCGACAAGAACCAGAAACGTAACGGATATTCAGCTTTCTTTTTATGTTGTTTCCGTTATTTATTTATTTATTTGGCTTTATTTATTTCTTTATCGATTGATTGCGTTTTAATTACTGCCTTGTGACAGGGAGTGAGGGAGGAGGAGCGTAGGCCAAGCGGGCACGTTGGGTGCCTTTCCAGATTTTCATTTATTTCTGTTGATTAGCGTAATGCGGCTATTTTACATGCATTTTAAACACGATTCGCTGCTTTGTAGTCTGCGTATGGGTGAATGTGTGTGTATATAGCCTACATGTGAGGGACAGTGAGCGAGTGCGATCAGCTATAAACCAAATAAAGTAGATTAACCAAAAATAACAAATCCAAATAGACCACAATAATTGTTGGACTTTACGCACTTCAGCGTGACTCGGGGTTCGTCTGTTTTTATTGTAATATTATCAATTTTATTTACCAGCGCAAACCAAAGCTAACCCCGGTGAGTGACGCTAAGAAACTAGCGACTGTTACGGTGTCTGTTCTCAGGCCTGTCGATAGGAAAACAGTGGGCTAACATTGAGACTGTGCTAATATAAACGCATACATGAGAAATAGAACGATTAGACTATTGTATGGTTACTTACAGTTTGCCACGGCATACGAGAGAGACTGGAGCAAAAATCAGGCTTATAATAAAAGTATTATTACTATATTAGTCCTGATAGTTTTCTTCTGATATAGTAGTGGGAGTTCAGTTGTGGTTCTATCCGTCTGTGTGTTTGGTCTGGTCTGTTTCCTTAGCCTGATTGCTGCACACTCAAGGGAGCACCATATATATATATATATATTTTATGCACATTTACACCCAAAATCCTGCGGAAGAGAAACAGACATCCAAAAATGTAAATAGAGCTATCCAGCATAGCCTAGATGTGTACGCGCCATCAACTGGTAAGCTAAACAACGAATGTTCTAAGTTTTCGATACCAAATATATTTCAAACGAACGAAGACACACAGAAGAGGAAACATCTTGTCACAATATTACTGAAAAATTATATGAAACAAAACCAGAAGACGGAGGAAGATCATGTTTGTTCCCTTGCCGGTGCCGTTCATGTTTCAGAGAACTGCCCCTGACCTCAACGCCTGGCGTCTCAAGTCCCCGTTGGCTCTACGTTCCGACTCCGGTAAGACATTTTCTGTTATTCTTGCCATGTCGGTGAGGTTCAGTCATGCATACCCGCCCCACCTTAACGACTCCCATGTAGCGCGCTTTTCGGTGCCGATTATCCACTCGGAACTGGAATGTGCTCTGGGCACTCACACACTTCTGTGTTGAAGGCTGGAATACACTCCTCTTCTCTCCTGGTTTAAATGTGTAAATAAACAGACACATACGTCCATAGTTAGACTGCAAATAATTGCGCGTAAACGTAATTTTCTCCATTCCCTTGGAAGAACACGTGCTCGTAATGTGCGACGGGTCCATCTTGTGTTTATTTACGTTCCTTTTCTCCCGGTGATGCATCCCTCTCTTTCTGTCCCCTCTCTCCATCCTTCCCCTCTCATCCGCTCCGTACGCCTGTGGCTCAGCCTCCGTCTCTCCCGAACTACCCTCTCCGCAGACAGGGAATATTCATGCCAACTTATCGATCTTGCGGAGATCGATTCCTGGGCTGGTGGAAAGAGGGAGAGGGGAGAAAGAGGCAAAGATACGGTGAAAGGAGAAGGACGGTGAACGAGGAGAAGGGAGCATACTGTCTTTATTTCGTTTTATTTCACTCATTTTCGACAGTGTGTGTATATCTGTGTTGTGATTCAGACATTGAACTGACATTTTTGTCGAATAGGCCTCTTCTGTCTCAATTCGAGACAATGGTTATGTGTGTGTGGATAACGCCTTTATTTCAGTAGCCTAAACATGACAGACATTGATTTCTCAGGACCACGTTTGTCTGTCCAGATGCTTGTCTGCGTGTGGTGGCAGTGTGGCTGGTCGCTAAACCCGGCAGGGGAAGGCGGGACCATTGAGGCTGGACTGGGGAGGGCGGCTGTGGCGCCGTCTGCGTTTCATCTGCGCTGAAGCGGAATAAAAGGACACATGGTGGGAGCAGCCAGCCCGGCTTCCGTGTGTCGCTGCCAGTGTGTCACTGTGGCGTCGTCTAGCTCTGGAATTAGGCAGCCGCCCCGACGTGAAACAGCAGCGGTTTACAGCTTTTCTCTTCATCATCAGTAGGGAGTGGAAGTATGCGTAATGTCCCTGATCTAGGTGTGTATGTGTCTGTAGAGGCGGGGGTTGGTGGAAAATACCATATGAATGCACTGAGCGTTTATATTCCACCCTCCCGATGTATTAAAGCCATTCAGAATGCATGCACATATTTGCCTGTCACGGTTTAATGGTGCATAAATACAGCTTGGTGTGCACCTTGGAGGTGTCTGCGTTCTTAAAGAGACAGGCACACATTTATCTGTGTAAGACTTTATTTTTCTCTCTTTTTCCAATGTGTAATTTTCAGATCAGTTCAAGTTCATTTGATTTCAGAAAGGCGAGTTTCTCTCCACCATTTACTATCTGTCACTAGAAGGGTGTTTATACACCATGATGTAAAGATGAGGGGATGTGAGAGAGAGAGAGGGCAGAGGGGAGCGTAGAGGGATGAGAGTGACCTGTTACCTAGATGTATCTCTAGAGTTAGCACATAGAGGAGAGGGTGGAGAGGAAGGACAGAGAAGCGAGAGAGGGAGCGGGTACTGGGAGGAGGAGTTTTCGAGATCTGCACGTTGAAAAATGGCGAATGTCAGAGTGAGATAAAAAAAATGGAGAAAGAGGGAGAGAGAAGCCGGTGAAAGTAAAAGCAGATGACAGAGTGAAAAATGAGGCTGGAGAGGAAAACCCAGTTTGAGACGGAGAGGTGAGGGTAAACTGTACCAGAGTCATTATGGCAGGAAAGGCATCTGCATGTACAGTTTGTTGGCCTAGGAGTCAATGTGACAATAGTGATGCATGATATGTTGCTAATTCTGCAATCTCTCTCATATTTAGTTTATTCTCTATCATATACAATTCAACATAACCTATTGTAACACACACTCTCTCCCCAGCTGTAACGGTAGTCATATTCCTCCTCCTCGGACGAGGAGAGGCGAGACGGATCGGACCAATACGCGGAGTGGTTAGTGTTCATAATGATTTAATAACAAAACTGAACACTGAATTACAAAACAAATAAACGAAGTGCAGAAACCTAGACAGTACCGTGTGGTGAAAAACACAAACACGGAAACAAACACCCACAAAACACACGTGAAACCCAGGCTGCCTAAGTATGATTCTCCATCAGGGACAACGATTGACAGCTGCCTCTGATTGAGAATCATACCAGGCCGAACACAAAAATCCCAACATAGAAAATCAACCATAGACAAACCCACCCAACTCACGCCCTGACCAACTAAAATAAATACAAGACAAAGGAAAACAGGTCAGGAACGTGACAGAACCCCCCCTTAAGGTGCGAACTCCGGGCGCACCACCATAAATTCTAGGGGAGGGTCTGGGTGGGCGTCTGGTCACGGTGGCGGCTCTGGCGCGGGACGTGGACCCCACCTTAACAATGTCTTTGTCCGCCTACTTACTCGCCCCCGTGGCCTCCTCCTAACAACCACCCTCCATGTACGCAGCACCGGACTAAGGGGCAGCTCCGGACTGAGGGGCAGCACCGGACCGAGGGGCAGCACCGGACCGAGGGGCAGCACCGGACTGAGAGGCAGCACCGGACTGAGGGGCAGCACCGGACTGAGGGGCAGCACCGGACTGAGAGGCAGCACCGGACTGAGGGGCAGCTCCGGACTGAGGGGCGGATCCTGGCTGGCTGGCGGATCCTGGCTGGCTGGCTCTGGCGGATCCTGGCTGGCTGGTTCTTGCGGATCCTGGCTGGCTGGTTCTTGCGGATCCTGGCTGGCTGGTTCTGGCGGATCCTGGCTGGACGGCTCTGGCGGATGCTGGCTGGACGGCTCTGGCGGATCCTGGCTGGACGGCTCTGGCGGATCCTGGCTGGACGGCTCTGGCGGATCCTGGCTGGACGGCTCTGGCTGGTCCTGGCTGGACGGCTCTGGCTGGTCCTGGCTGGACGGCTCTGGCTGATCCTGGCTGGACGGCTCTGGCGGATCCTGGCTGGACGGCTCTGGCGGATCCTGGCTGGACGGCTCTGGCTGGTCCTGGCTGGACGGCTCTGGCTGGTCCTGGCTGGCTGACGGCTCTGTCTGCTCATGGCTGGCGGAAGGCTCTGACTGCTCCTGTCTGGCGGAAGGCTCTGGCTGCTCCTGTCTGGCGGAAGGCTCTGGCTGCTCCTGTCTGGCGGAAGGCTCTGGCTGCTCCTGTCTGGCGGACGGCTCTGACGGCTCGGGACAGACGGGCAGCTCTGATGGCTCGGGACAGACGGGCAGCTCTGACTGCTCGGGACAGACGGGCAGTTCTGACGGCTCGGGACAGACGGACAGCTCTGACGGCTCGGGACAGACGGACAGCTCTGACGGCTCGGGACAGACGGACAGGCGGACAGGCGGTGCTGTGCAGGCAGGCAGCTCAGACAGTGCTGGGCAGATGAGAGACTCTGGCTGCGCTGGAGAAGAGGAATGCTCTGACAGCGCTGGACAGGTGGGAGCAACTGGGGAGAGAACCCGGCGGGGGGCTGCCACCGGAGACAGCCTGGTGCGGGGGGCTGCCACTAGAGGACTGGTACGTGGAGGTGGCACCGGGTATACCGGACCGTGAAGGAGGACACGCGCTCTTGAGCACCGAGCCTGCCCAACCTTACCAGGTTGAATGATCCCCGTAGCCCTGCCAGTGCGGCGAGGTGGAATAGCCCGCACTGAGCTATGCTGGCGAACCGGGGACACCATTTGTAAGGCTGGTGCCATGTACGCCGGCCCGAGGAGACGCACTGGAGGCCAGATGCGTTGGGCCGGCTTCATGGCACCCGGCTCTATGCCCAACCTAGCCCTACCAGTGCGGCGAGGTGGAATAGCCCGCACTGGGCTAAGCACGCGTACTGGGGACACCGTGCGCTTTACCGCATAACACGGTGTCTGACCAGTACTACGCCCTCTCACTCCACGGTAAGCACGGGGAGTTGGCTTAGGTATCCTACCCGGCTTTGCCACACTCCGCGTGTGCCCCCCCCACCCCCCCGACCCCCCCCAATAAATTTTTGAGTCTGACTCTCGGGCTCCCAACCGCGTCGCCGCGCTGCCTCCTCATACCAGCGCCTCTCTGCCTTCGCTGCCTTCAACTCCGCCTTGGGACGGCGATATTCCCCTGGCTGAGCCCAGGGTCCTTTGCCGTCCAGGATCTCCTCCCAAGTCCACGAGTCCTGTGTCCTCGGTCTCTGCTGCTGCTGCTGTCTGTTCCCACTCTGCTTGATCCTTTTGGGGTGGGTGTTTCTGTAACGGTAGTCATATTCCTCCTCCTCGGACGAGGAGAGGCGAGACGGATCGGACCAATACGCGGAGTGGTTAGTGTTCATAATGATTTAATAACAAAACTGAACACTGAATTACAAAACAAATAAACGAAGTGCAGAAACCTAGACAGTACCGTGTGGTGAAAAACACAAACACGGAAACAAACACCCACAAAACACACGTGAAAACCAGGCTGCCTAAGTATGATTCTCAATCAGGGACAACGATTGACAGCTGCCTCTGATTGAGAATCATACCAGGCCGAACACAAAAATCCCAACATAGAAAATCAACCATAGACAAACCCACCCAACTCACGCCCTGACCAACTAAAATAAATACAAGACAAAGGAAAACAGGTCAGGAACGTGACACCAGCCTGTACTTTTTATTTTGCTCCCACATTACATAGGCCTCATCTCAGACCCTCACCTCAAGTCACCTAGCACACTAGCCATCATGTAACATATTACACGTGTTGGACTGTTTTCCAGCTGGGCAGACATTCATTCATTCAGTGATAGTGGTTTTGGTCTATATGTAATGGTATTGTGTCTGGGACAGGAGTGTATAGTAAGAAAGGGGATACTTAGTTGTACAACTGACTGCGTTCAACCGAAATGTGTCATTTAACCCGACCTCTCTGAATCAGAGCGTGCAGGGGGCTGCCTTTAATTGATGTCATCTGCACCCAGGGAGCAGTTGTTGGGGATTAACTGCCTCGGGGATTCGAACCGGCACCCTTTCGCTTACTGGTCCAACGCTCTTAACCTCTAAGCTACCTGCCACCCCTGTGTAGTCTAGTACAGAGTAAAGTGGTTTGTGACACCATCATCATTAACCGCTGTATGAAACTTTATTGTGGCCCGAACAAGGACTGGCAGGCTTGCTGTAGGAGGAACGGGCTTGATATGATGGAATAGGACTGAAACTGTAGCCTTACATTAGTTTCCTTTACACAGACACACACACACACACACTTAAGCCGAAATCAAACAAAAAGTGTTGTTGTTTTGTTACACGCGCGATCACGCTAGAATTAGAATGCGCGGTAGTGAATGAGAGAAAACAGACGGGCCAGGAGCGACAATGCTGTCAATGTTGTCATGCGCCTCAAATTATAAAGCAAGTCAATTTTTTTCGCGTCTATGTGAAACAATGCAGGTAAAGTGAGCAGATAAATTGCCAGAAAATACTTTGTGTATTGTTATGTCTGGAATTGTGACGTGTATATTTAAAAAGTGTCGATTTAGTGTTGATAAGTTTAGCTGCCAGTGCCAATAATACATATTTGAAAACAATAACTTTATGTCTACCTGTGTTGATTTAGATCCCAGGCATATAGCCTAGGCAGGCTACGGCTGGGAAACAAGAGGAACTGTGTTCAAGAGAGAATGTGGTTAAGTAGAAAGAACGAGACAAATTCTTTATAAACTGCTAGGGTGTATTAGTTACAACTCTCTTCATTTTCATGAGCCAACATAACAGGATGCATTGCGATGGCTCTGTAGGACAGACACTATAAGGTGAGTCAAAAGGAAGACACAGTAATTCACAAGGGCTACATAGCGAACATAATAAGTACAACTGTTTATTCTGGATTCTCATGACAGTTGAGTTGGCTACGCAGTGTTTGGGAATTGACGCGCTCAACTCTGGCGTGCAAATTTTGATGCCGCTTTGATGCAAATTTTGACTTGTCTCTGTATGGTTTCGGCTTCAATTAATCGCTTGTACACACGACAAACCATTACACACACTCACACACACCTTCTCGCACACTTAATCCCACTAATTTAGCTTCATAGCTTCGTGGCTGTAGAGCCATTAAGCCACAGGCACACAGGTACTGCTGTAGGCAATATCTACTGTTTATGCTATGCTGTGTATGCATTTCTGTTTCATATGATGTATGTTCATTAACAAGCTATAGTTTTCCATTCATATTTGTGTCAAGATCCTGTATGGTTCTGTACAGTATAGGGACATGTTCGGTGCCGGTGCCTGTATGAGAAATGATTTGATTGTGCATGAAGGCCGATGCATATGCTTACATTTGTTCTTGTGTGTCTGTGTCCAAACCTGCACGTGTGTGTATAGATTGGAGCGTGGAGGGGAGTGTGTGAGTCCCAGTGTTAACATGATTGCGAATGACAAAATGTCAACCTGGGTTTGTTAGGAACGTAATGGGGAATCAATAGACACACGAAAGATGTCAATACAACATGGTCTATAGCATTAAGGCTACTGCTCCCTCTCTGTCTCTCTCTCGCTCTCTCTCTTGCTCTCTCTCTCTGTGTCTCTCTCTCTCTCTGCATATCTCTCTCTGTGTGCCTCTCTCTCTCTCTGTCTCTCTCGCTCTCTCGCTCTTTCTGTGTCTCTCGCTCTCTCTCTGTTTGTCTCTCTCTCTCTGCATATCTCTCTCTCTGTGCCTCTCTCTCTCTGTCTCTCTCTCGCTCTCTCGCTCTTTCTGTGTCTCTCGCTCTCTCTCTGTGTCTCTCTCTCTCTCTCTCTCTGCGTATCTCTCTCTCTGTGCCTCTCTCTCTCCCTCTCTCTCTCTGACTCTCTGTCTTTCTCTGTCTCTCTCTCCCTCTCTTCCTCTCTCTCTCTCTCTCTCTCTCTCTCTGCGTATCTCCCTCTCAGTCTCTCTGTCTCTCTCTCTCTCTCTCTCTCTCTCTCTCTCTCTCTCTCTCTCTCTTCCTCTGTCTCTCTCTCCCTCTCTCTCTCTTGCTCTCTCTACTGCTTCCTTCCACATTATATTTCAAATCAATTCAAGGGCTTTAATGGCATGGGAAACACATGTTAACATTGCCAAAGCAAGTTCTCTCTCTCTTGCTCTTTCTCTCTCTGCTTCCCTTCCTGCCTCCTTGTTTCCCCTCTCTTTCTAATTTTCTCTCGTTCCATCCCTTCTTCCTATTCCACAGTACAGTGCATTTCTCTCCCCCTTTTCTTCCCTCTGTCCATCTCTTCCTCTGCCTGTGTGTGTGTTCCGTTATTAGATTACAGTATGATGCGCCCACAGTCAGTCGTCAGTAATGCAGTGCTCTAGTCTGGTCTGGTAGCAGAATGCTGCTAGTCATAATGAAACCCGACATGTGGATTTTACAGAGTTATATATTATGGCATCACACAGATGCTCTTGACATGGATAACCTCACTCACTGTCCCCAGTAGATGATGTCTGAGTCAAGATCTCTGTTCACGGGAAGAACATTTACAGTACACCATACACAGGGAATGCAGCTTGTGTGTTGCAGTATTTGTTGTGTTTGTTGTGTGTGTGATGCAGTATGTGTGTGGGCTTGTGTGTATGTTGCAGTGTGTGTGTGTGTGTGCGTGTGCGTGTGCGTGTGTGTGTGTGTTTCAGACTCAGACTAATGTAGTACCAATGCTGATGAAGTCCTCCCATTAACAGCAGTGAGTGGTATTGAATTTCTCCCTGGAAGGAAAGGTCAAGCCACCAACTACACACTCACCCACATGCATGCCCCCCCCCCCCACACACACACACTCACACCCACATGCATGCCCCCCCCCCACACACACACACTCACACCCACATGCATGCCCCCCCCCCCCCTACACACACATACACACCCCACATGCATGGCCCCCCCCCCCCCCCCCCCCCACACACACATACACACAATAATACACACACACACAGCAAGGTATTCTATGTATGGTGGGTCAGTGTGTGTGTCCACTGAAATATATCCCAGCATTAGTTCTAATCAGAGACTGGGTGAGCAGGCCACTTCATCAGACCTATCCCTCTGGGACCAGGGGAGAGAGGGGTGAGGCAGGGGGGAGAGAGGGGGGAGACGGACGGGGTCCAGGCTCTTAATCAACACATCACCTGGAATACACTCATACATGCTGATTTTACACCGCTCGCTCTCTCTCTCCTCTCTCTCTCTCTCTCTCTCTCTCTCTCCTCTCTTGCTCTCTCTCTCTCTCTGTCGCTCTCTCTCTTTCGATCTCTTTCCGTCCTTCTCTCCTCCCCCCCCCCCCTCTCTCTCTCTCTCTCTCTCTCTCTCTCTCTGTCTCTCTCTCTCTCTCTCTCTCTCTCTCTCTCTCTCTCTCTCTCTCTCTCTCTCTCTCTCAAGCATACTTGACCTCCACAAAGGGCACCAAGGCATCCCGCGGTGCCACAGATTGACAGATTGAGGGTTGAGTATGTGCGTTTATGTGTGTTTGTGTGCGTGTGTGTGGTCGCACATCGTGTGTGTGTTGGTCAACGTCTGATTAGTGTGTGAGGTGAAGGAGAGGCATACGTCCAATCACACAAATCAGAGGAGGCCAGAAACTATTGGAAATCAATTTTCAGTGTGTTGACTGTTGATTGTGTGAGGAACACACAGATTTGTTGACTGTTGATTATATGTGGAACACAGATTTGTTGACTGTCGATTGTATGTGGAACACAGTGTTGTTGACTGTTGATTATATGTGGAACACAGATTTGTTGACTGTTGATTGTATGTGGAACACAGATTTGTTGACTGTTGATTGTATGTGGAACACAGATTTGTTGACTGTTGATTGTATGTGGAACACAGATTTGTTGACTGTTGATTATATGTGGAACACAGATTTGTTGACTGTTGATTGTATGTGGAACACAGATTTGTTGACTGTTGATTATATGTGGAACACAGATTTGTTGACTGTTGATTGTATGTGGAACACAGATTTGTTGACTGTTGATTGTATGTGGAAAACAGATTTGTTGACAGTTGATTGTATGTGGAACACAGATTTGTTGACTGTTGATTGTATGTGGAACACAGATTTGTTGACTGTTGATTGCATGTGGAAAACAGATTTGTTGACAGTTGATTGTATGTGGAAAACAGATTTGTTGACTGTTGATTGTATGTGGAACACAGATTTGTTGACTGTTGATTGTATGTGGAACATAGATTTGTTGACTGTTGATTGTATGTGGAACACAGATTTGTTGACTGTTGATTATATGTGGAACACAGATTTGTTGACTGTTGATTGCATGTGGAAAACAGATTTGTTGACTGTTGATTGTATGTGGAACATAGATTTGTTGACTGTTGATTGTATGTGGAACACAGATTTGTTGACTGTTGATTGTATGTGGAACACAGATTTGTTGACTATTGATTGTATGTGGAACACAGATTTGTTGACTGTTGATACTGCTGTCTGTTTTGTTGTTGATTGCTGATGGTTTTCTCTCCTGCCTGTGGCCCGTGTGCCGGTGCGTTTAGACAATAAAAAGACCAATAAAGTCCAGAGGTTTGATTGGGTCCCACCCCCCAGCCCGGCACGGCCCGGCCCGGCCTGAATCAGGGGAGCTTCTCTCCATTTCATTTAGCTGATAAGATTTATGATTATGAAGATGTCCTATTAACCTCTGTTGTTCATCTGCCGTCCTTCAGTGTGTGTGTGTGTGTGTGTGTGTGTGTGTGTGTGTGTGTGTGTGTGTGTGTGTGTGTGTGTGTGTGTGCGTGTGTGTGTGTTGGGGATGCTGCTATGTAAGAATGTGTGAGGTGTTGTGTTGAAATTACATTGGTGTATCAGAGAGAGATGTTCGTGAACCATCACCAGCCAATGTTGGGCCTTCCCTCTCACACGCACGCACGCACACACACACACACACCTAAATCCACAACCACACTGAATGTACCTATCGTTTACAAAAAGGGAAAATTCTCCTATTTTTTTCTCTCCACATTTCCCTCTCTCCTTCATCCCCTATTCTCTGTCCTTGAATTAATCTGTTGTACGCTTCCCTCTTCCTCCTTTCTTTCCTCTCTCTTTTTCCCCTCGCAAACTGTTGTAAGCCTTCCTTCTCCCCCGTCTCATTTCCTCCTAATAGAACAATATCTCCCACATGCTTTCTCTTGTACTCATGTTCCTCTGTCTATAGTCCTGTCTTTATGCTTTCTGTATTGTACTCATGTTCCTCTGTCTATAGTCCTGTCTTTATGCTTTCTGTATTGTACTCATGTTCCTCTGTCTATAGTCCTGTCTTTATGCTTTCTGTATTGTACTCATGTTCCTCTGTCTATAGTCCTGTCTTTATGCTTTCTGTATTGTACTCATGTTCCTCTGTCTATAGTCCTGTCTTTATGCTTTCTGTATTGTACTCATGTTCCTCTGTCTATAGTCCTGTCTTTATGCTTTCTGTATTGTACTCATGTTCCTCTGTCTATAGTCCTGTCTTTATGCTTTCTGTATTGTACTCATGTTCCTCTGTCTATAGTCCTGTCTTTATGCTTTCTCTTGTACTCATGTTCCTCTGTCTATAGTCCTGTCTTTATGCTTTCTGTATTGTACTCATGTTCCTCTGTCTATAGTCCTGTCTTTATGCTTTCTGTATTGTACTCATGTTCCTCTGTCTATAGTCCTGTCTTTATGCTTTCTGTATTGTACTCATGTTCCTCTGTCTATAGTCCTGTCTTTATGCTTTCTGTATTGTACTCATGTTCCTCTGTCTATAGTCCTGTCTTTATGCTTTCTGTATTGTACTCATGTTCCTCTGTCTATAGTCCTGTCTTTATGCTTTCTGTATTGTACTCATGTTCCTCTGTCTATAGTCCTGTCTTTATGCTTTCTGTATTGTACTCATGTTCCTCTGTCTATAGTCCTGTCTTTATGCTTTCTGTATTGTACTCATGTTCCTCTGTCTATAGTCCTGTTTATCTCTCTCTCAGTTATGGGGAGAGTTGGGGTTATTCATCATATAGTAGATTCATACATGTTTATGGACTGACCACACTTAAATTCACCAGTTGGTTGCCAAGATTAAGAAGGAGAAAATGTTTGAGACCCCTCCTTTTTCTGTACAAGGGGTGCACCCCTGGTCCCTTTGTCTGTTTGTGAAGTGGATTG